>NW_009910530.1:0-4748 GCF_000696875.1 Nestor notabilis
TATATAAAAACACCAACACACATGATTTATATATATATATGAAGGATAAAGGAGCAGAATTTCCAAAAAAGCCTTGTGTACTACTCCACACAAATGCCCTTCACGTTGCTGTCAGCAATGCCAGAAGCAGCAGGGCTCCAAGGTTAATACTTTGGAAGACCACAGCCAAAAAACCAGGAGAGTGGAGATGTTAGAACTGGTGTTTCAGACCCTGGGTCCGTTCCAAGTGGCACAGCTCAGAGAGAAGTTAGGTTTGGCAAGAGATCCAGCAAGAAAAATCACCCCTACAAAGATGCCTGCACTCAGAGAACCACTATTTCAGCATCACTTACAAGGAAACTCCCTATATCCATCTCTTTTTCATACTGAGGAAGAACTCCAGTTACTATTTGTTATCAAAGCACCCAATGGCCACCTTCAAACCATCAAGGACCCTGCAGAGCAACCCGCTTCTGCTGCATGCAGGATGCCAGGCCAAGAGGCACTGCTCTGGGGCAGGAAGCAGCCCAGCTAAAGCCTGCTGCCACCACGACCCACTGCTATTCCTGTGGTCTCTGAAGCAGAAAGGACTGACCTGGGCTTCACAGCTTTGGTCTTGGATGGGGCAGCAGCTTTCTCAGGTTTCTGTTCTTCCTCAAAAGGGTTGAGAGGCTGCTTGTTTGCAGAGATGTCTTCTGCATGGTGACCGTCTTCCGCAGGATTCCCTCCGCCCGAATCTGCTGGAGGTTCAAGACATTTGGCCTCTTGTTCACTCTCCTCTTCTGGAATTGTGTTTTCCTCATCCTGCAGGGTCCTGTCAGGAATATTCTCAGCATCCCCAGTCTTCACCACTTCCTTCTTCCCAGTGACCAGAGAGAGCAAGGCAGACTTTTTGTGCTCTGTTTTTTTGGTCTCTTTAATAACCTCAACACTTGGGGGAACACTGGTTTCCAGGTATTCTTCACTGCTAAGCAGTCTGTATGATGGCAAAGTCATAGACTTAAAGGTCTCCAAGGACGTTGGCCCAGAGGAAGCATGACTGGGAGATGTTCTTCCCATCTCTTCAGGTCCTTTAGTAGGTCTGGAAGACAGGTTCTCTTCTGAAGCAAAGAGCTGCTTCCTCCTGAAGTTGTGAGGAGAGGGGGAAGAGGCTGGAGTGTTGTCCTTCATGCTGCTCTCTTCCATATAAACGTGACTGCCATTGATACACAGACTGGACTTGGAGACGGGATCGCTTTTGGATTTAAGGCCACTGAATAAAGAGAGCCCTTCCTTCTTGGGGTGGGTCGTGGTCACCTGGGTTAGTTGCCTGCTGTCCAGAATTGCTGTTTTGCGAGACTTAAATACAGGAGAAGGAGAGGACTTCTCTTCCAGGGCATTTCCAAAGGACTCTGGAAAAAAGCAGGAACAGGGAGAAATTCAAGATGCAAGAACCCCCCTTGCTCTGACACTCACTACTGACAACCTCAGTGCTTCACAGTCATCAACTACGAGGTCTACTCACACTTGCAGCAACAGAAACATCACAAGTGTGACTATACCAGCCACTGTCAACCCTCCTAGGTCCCCTCAGCAGCCCCCTCAGCAGCCCAGATCACACCATTCAATGCCCTAAAACCTGATCACTTACTGTGAAGCTGCTCCACCAACACGTGCAGGTATTGCTCGTGCAGCCCCACAGTTTCTATGCTAGCCCAAGGCAAGCTTAGCTGCGAGTGTCAACATCCTGTGTGCAAACAAACCTGCCACCATGGCCAGAAGTGACCTTCTATGGATTCATTCACTGAGAAGAGCTTCACTAGTACCCTAAAAAGTGTGCCTAAAAGTGCAACAAAACCTTGGGAGAAAGGCTTTGTGCTCCACCAGTGCTGTACTCACTTTCAGAGGTTGGAGAGGTCTCGGACTCCTCGTCATCCCATTGCGACTGGAAGTCACTGGGCCGAAGCCGAACCCTCTGGGTGACGGGCTGCTGTGTTGGTAGGACTGACATGGACTGGGAGAGGGAGGTCTTCTGCAGGCCAGGCTTGGAAAACAGCGTTTTGAGCTTGGATTTCTTCTTTTCCTTCTCAACTGCCTCATCCTCGCTGTCAGCAGGGGAGTGAGATGTACTGGGAATGATCGCCGAGGCCGTGTCGGAGAGGCCACTGCTCCTCTTCCCCTTGAGCTTGTCTTTGAGCTTGCCAAAGGGAGAGCGAGGCTTGTCCTTCATGGACAGATCAAACATGCTGGCTGTCATGTTGCTCCTCATGAACTGGATATCCACTTCGATCTCCCCTCTCTCCTTCTCCTTTTTCCCTGGTTTGGAGCGAAGCTTGTACCACCTGCAGCAAGAAGGAGATTTCTTTTACAACCCAGTTCTGGAGGCAGGGCTCACTTGGAACAACAGAGCGTGTTTGTGGTTTAAAAATCAAGTGAGCCTACAGTGTAAGGACAAAAGAAGAAAAGCCTTTAATCCTACAACAATGCCACGGTCACATGGTGACCAAGGAAAACATGTCTTGGCATAAAGTTATCAGTAAAAACTGTTCTGAAACCAGATCAGGAAGGGTTAAAGAGACAGACAACATGGAATTCCTGCATTTCAGCTCAGCTTTCTTCTGCCCTTTCATCTGACTTCCCCAAATGTACTTTGAAGTGGGTGCGGGAAGAAGAAGCCTCTGAGAGCCTGACACTGGTACCAGAGAGCGTCCCACGCCCTCATACCTTTCATTCCAGCTCCTTTCCAGTTGCTATCTTAATGCCCTTCAAGCTCAGAAACCCCTAATCAACACAAAGGAGAGCCAAGCCAAGCCTTGCAGACTGTCTGGGGATTTCCACTCCCCTCCTGCTCGTGACTGGAGCACGCCAGGAAGGACATTCCTTACAAGACAGAACCTTATCCCTTTGTGCAACACAACCTCGGGTACATTGAGCATATGAAGTGCTCAGGGTATCCTAAACTGCAGAAACACCATCTGTGTGCTGCTACGTCCTCAATTACCACTCAAAGACTTTCAAACCGCATTAGGGCTGGCAAAGAAAGTTATCAGCACCTCACACCAACTCTTGCCTATTGCTGGAGCCACAGCCTTCCCGACGCCACAGAACTGATAGGGAAAGCTCGCCTGGAAAACTCCTCCCCGGCTGGTACAGGGAAAATAATGGAAGCAAACAGAGCATGCATCACATTTGCACTGCAGTCCTTTGAAGGTGAACTGGAAGCAGTGAAGGAGAAGAGGAAAAGGCCATTTGCTTGAGAGAACATTCAAAACTAATGAGCGTTAACTGCAGGAGATGAATGTAGGAACGCGCTCCAGAGAAACACTCCGGAGGGAAATGAACGCTCAAGCACCACACTACAGTTAGATAAATGTCCAGACCTGAAGTTACAAGACACCAGGGAAAGGGTTTACTAGGAGATGTTGGGCTTTGTCAGGTCCCAGATGCTGCGGTCCCACAGCAGCACAAGTTCTGCCTTTAACACAAGCCAGCACTTTTGTTCTAAATCCCGTGATTTCTAGGAGCATCCTGCTGGTTTCGGTGCCACAATCCATTCCGCAGGCTCTGTGCCCCGGGGGGAAGAGCAGGTCCTGTTCCAAACACATCCAAAACAAACTATGGGTTCAGTGAACAACAGCTTAGTTAGCGCTGACCAGAACACGAACGCTGCTACATCTGCTTCATTCGAGGGGCTGAAAGGAAAGAACGTGGGGACAAATCTGCCCCTCAAAACTATCAAATATGAATTCTTCATCATTTACTGTGTTAGTGTAAACTAAACCCCAGCCCTTTATGGCTTTACATCACCACAGCAGCCAAGCAAAGGCAAAAGAAACAGGCTTCAAAGAGAAACCGGAGCGCTGGGGGGGACCCCTCGAACAACTGATGGAAACTTCAGGAGTTTCAAAGCTCTGTTTTCCCTTTTTCCCCCCCTCAGTTTTCCTCTGGCTCACACACAAGGAAACAACTCCCTGAACTCTGCATGTAAACACATTAGTGCTTGATACAACCTTAATGACAGCCACGTCCTAATGAAGGCTTCACCAGCACTGATGGCTTTGTCGAGAAACACCAGCCCCGCGTTAATACCTCGCTCTGCTCAGGTGAGTGAGAAGAGGAAGGTGACTCAGGGGCCACCTCAAGCCATGCTGACTCCCAGTTAAACCCTCCCTGGAACCACCCCTGGGATTCCAGGGCAGTGTTTTTATGTTCAAAGGAGCAAGTATGACACAGAGCTGGCACTTGTGGTAAAGGAAAAGTCTCCCAGCCCCAGTGTCCTGCTGGCACCAGCGAGGGCAGCCCATCTAACGCTGGATTAGCTGCTCTTACATGCACGTAGGCTCTGCTGAGTGTTTATTAAGGGACAGGGATCAACGGCTGGCTGTAGCTTGTGCTCATTCCCGGCTTCCTGGGTCACTCTGGCTGTTCCCAGTGTTCCCTGCCAGCACTCACACATTGATGCTTAAAACCCAGACCAAGCAGGAGGCAGGATGGGCTCAAACAGCCCCAACTCACACGCCAGGGCTCCGGCCTCTTCTATGGGGCAGGCACCCTGGAGCTATGGGGGGCTGCCCCGCACCAGACCCCTCACCCCTGTGGGGCACGGGACGGGGGGCTCACCACTGCCCTGCAGACCTGTGGGACATGGGGGGCCCCCACCACAGCCCCACATACCTATGGGGCACAGGGACATTCCAGGGGGAACTGGGGTCCCCCAACAGAGCCAGAGGCCCTCCCATCTCTGCCCCCAACCCTCACGATGCCCAGACAACCCCCTTCATCTTTCCCTC
>NW_009910531.1:0-17975 GCF_000696875.1 Nestor notabilis
GTGGCAAGTCGCGGGGCTCCATGGGGCTTGGAAATAGGTGATCTTCAGGTCTTATCAAACTCAAACCGTTCTGTGATTCCCCTTCCCACGCGTGAAACTCTTTCAGAAGGAGCAGGGAGGGCTTGGAAAGAGGCTGGGATCCTCCCTCCTTCGTTATTTTAGTTTTAAATCGTTTCCTCTGGAAAAGATGAGGCTGAGGCAGAGAATACCCCGCTTTTTCCCCTCTGAATTCCTTTCAAGAAAACAAGGTACACGTGCTAATAGTGATTTGATTCTCTTTTAATTACAGCAGAATAGGAGCAGGGAGGGCTTGGAGAGACTCTGGGATCCTCCCTTCTTCCTTAGTTTTAAATCATTTGCTCTGGAAAAGATGAGGCTGAGGCAGAGAATTCCTCCTTTTTTCCTCCTTAATTCCTTAAAAGAAAACAGGAAACATGTGCTCACAGTCATATTATTTTAGTCTCTTGTAATTACTGCAGTGTGAGTTCTTGCTGTGTGTGTGTTAAACCACTGGTTTTATGCGCCTGGGTTATTTTCTTTAGCAGAATTCTTCAGGCAAAATACTTAACAGCACCTTTCATCCATATGGTGCTTCTGAGACAATAACCTTAGTACAGATCAGCACTGTAACTAGGGTTAAACTAGTACCTGAGTAGAGGATGAGTAACCGGTGTTCCACACGTCAGTGTGCAAAGCTGGAGAAGGTGTAGTTGTCTGTGCAGATGTTCTGTGCTAGTAGAAGGTGAGGAACATGTGGTGTGATCAGCCCGCTGGAGTGTGTGAAACACGAGCTGGTGTGCTCAGGTTTCTGATAGGGAGGGTTGCATTCATTGGGTTGCAGTAGTGGCAGAGCAAGAGTCTGATCTGGGTCATTCATTCCTGAAAAGGAGAACTGCTGCTTATATATCCATTAAAAATACCACCTAACATAGCAAAAGGTTCTTTTGTGTGTGGAAATGTAGAGGTTTGAGGGGGTGCTGAATTGTGGCAATTTGCCTACACTGATGTAAGGAAAAAGGATAAATGGTTTCAAATTCAATTTATGAGGTAAAGAACAGAAGTTTGATGCAGTTGATCACCCAAATAGTGTCTTCTCCTGAATCAGATTTTTAAATTTTTGTGTAATTTTCTCTAAAAATTCAATGTCAGTATAAAATCAATTGATCAAGTAAGTTTTTGTGGCCAACACAGAGGGATATTCAGTCTGTTGTGAAAATATGGACCTTTAACATTGTTTTATGTTGAAACATTCCACATTTAAAATTATTTAATTTTAAATTGATATTTCTTACTATTTTAATCTTGACTATTAATCTAATATTCAAGATTATCTAACCTCAACCAGTGGTGAGAGTTGGCCTGGTCAGGACTTGTCTGGTTTTCTCTCTTCCATACCTTTAATTCATATCCTGATATCTTTGTTTTATTGCAGGAGACACCAACAAATGGAACACAAATTAACTTAAGTCTACACGAGCCTGGTGACATCTGAAGGAGGGTAGGCAAAATTGAGGTGTAAAGATGTGTTCAGAACTAGCTTAATGGTGAGGATAGCAACAGTAGTTGAGCACACTTGGGTATGATGTGAAGAACATACTCATCTGGGTGTCAGAAAAGAACTGCTGTTTGTAAATAACTTTGAAAATACAGGAGAATGTAGTTAAATGTGGTCTTGAACTCAGGACTTGAGTTTTTGTAGGTCACTTGATGCTTTGTTTAGTAGCTGTTGGAAAGCAAAAACTGTAGCATTCTAAATTACTTCTGATTATAATCTGTAGGAATAATAATGTGACTGAGTCACCACCCTCTTCCCAACTGAATCCTAAATTCTGTCTTCACCAGTTCATTGCAAATGGGAGACTGGAGGTTTGTCACTTTTAGCCCCAGAAATGAGCATGACCAGTGACTTCTAGTGAATATTTATGTTATTTCAATGCAAAATAATGAAATGGATTAAGACTTGTACGCAGGGTAGGAAACTGGAATTTTGGGAGAACTATGAAACACTGTTTGCCATTCTTTGTGACTTTGCTAATCAGAGACGCTCAGGTGGTTTCCCAGCATCACAGTTGCTATAGCTGGCTTATTCAGCTCTGGGATTTTCTGGAGCCACGTCTTCACCAGGGCAACTCTTCAAATAATCATTGAGGTAGAAGTGTTCTTCAGTGGGATGCATGTAGGAGTGGATGCAGTCTTTGAAAAGTTTCTGCTGGAAGTATCATTGTTTCTCTAAACCTGACAGCAGTTCAGTGCTAGAACCTGGCTTTCAAAATATATCTTATCTTTTCAAGTTTCTTTCTTACAACCCTTCGGGGTTGGGGAGAATAATGGACTTATATTTCCGTTTTCCTTCCAGGGAAAGTGGAGAAGCTGTGCCCTGTGCTTTCTATCTGAACTGTTGGGAGTACCTCTGGGAGCATGTTTGCTACTTAGCAGGGAACTAAACTTCAGGTATGATCAGTTGAAAAAAACTGAGTTTATTTTGATTATTACTTCATTTTTTCAATTTTTATTGTCCTTACGTTGCTAAAGCCCAGTTTTCCAAGTAATGTATATTTGGTGATGAGTTTTTAATGTGTTAAAAGCTCTAAAAGTAATATTTTTATGGTTGTCACTTTGTGCATTGAGTCATGTCATATAATAAAAACAAACCTTTGCTTAAAAAGAAGTCCAAACCCAAACTTGTTTTTCTGAATGCATTCAAATTCAGTGACTTTTGTGTTTTGAAACTGAGCTGGAAGACGGGGGCAGAGAGCAGAATGGAGCCCACATAATCCAAGTGGAACTGGTCAGCAATCTGCTACACCACTTATACACACACCAGTCTATGTGGCCAGATGGGGTCCACCCAAGGCTACTGAGTGAGCTGGCTGAAGTGCTCACCGAGCCGTTTCCCACCATTTCTCAGCAGTCCTGGCTCACTGGGGAGGTCTCAGTTTGACCGGAGGTTAGCAAGTGTGAAACCCATCTACAAGAAGGGATGGAAGGAGGATCCAGGGAACTACAGGTCTGTCAGTCTGACCTTGGTGGCAGGGAAGGTGATGGAGTAGATCAGGCCCAGTCAGCATGGGTTTAGGAAAAGCAGGTCCTGCTTGGCTAACCTCATCTTCTATGACAAGATGACCCACTTACTGGATGGAGGAAAGGCTGTGGATGTTGTTGACCTGGACTTCAGTAAAGCCTTTGATGCCCCCAGTATTCTCCTTGGAAAACTGCTGCTCATGACTTGGACGGGTGCACTCTTTGCTGGGTAAAAAAAAATGGCTATGTGCCCAGGCAGACAAGAAGGCCAAGAGCATCCTGGCCTGAATCAGTACTGGTGTGGCCAGCAGGGCCGAGGCAGTGATTGTCCCCCTCTATTCAGCACTGGTGAGGCCACACCTCAAATCCTGTGTTCAGTTCTGGGCCCCTTACAACAAGAGAGACATTGAGGTGCTGGAGAGGGGACCTTATGACTCTGAACTACCTGAAGGGAGGATGGAGCCAGGAGGTGTCTGGTCTCCTCCCAAGTGACAAACAATAGGACAAGAGGAAACATCATCATGTTGTACAAGGGGAGGTTTAGATTGGATATTAGGCAACAGTGCTTACTTGAAAGGGTTGTCAGGCACTGGAACAGGCTGTCTGGGGCACTGGTGGAGTCGACATCCCTGGAGATATTTAAAAGACCTGTAAATGTGACACTTGGGGACATGGTTTAGTGGTGGACTTGGTCATGCTGGATTAACAGTTGCACTGGTGATCTTGAAAGGTCTTTTCCAACCCAAACAATTCTGTGATTCTGTGACAATATTTTTCCTTCCAGGCACTAAAGGTTGTAAATGTAAAGAGTGAATATGGGTGAGAAGAAGCCAGAACCTTTGGACTTTGTAAAGGATTTTCAGGAGTATCTTACACAGCAGACTCACCATGTAAATATGATTTCTGGATCAGTTTGTGGAGACAAGGAAGCAGAGACTCTCCAGGGAGGTAAGCAAATTGCAGCGCTATCAAATTTTAGTCTCTTAGAGAATGACTGCACTGTTGGTGTTCCAGATAATTATGCAGAGTCCTACTAGTGTGTAGAAGCATTTCTGATCGTTGTTTTCTCATCAGAAGAGATGTGTCTGTACCTTTGTTGTGATCAGGGAATGTTTTTACAGTGCTTTAAATAGAAAGGCCAAGGGCATAAGGAAGCAAAAGATATTTGGCATGGTCTCAGTCGTATCCTGCTGTTTCTTGATTGACATCTGTGTTGTATTATTCACAGCTGGGACAGAAGGTGATCAGAATGGTCTGGATCATCCTTCAGTTGAAGTTTCACTGGATGAAAACTCAGGGATGTTGGTGGATGGCTTTGAACGGACGTTTGATGGAAAGTTAAAGTGTCGATACTGCAACTACGCCAGCAAAGGCACAGCACGGCTCATAGAGCACATCCGAATCCATACAGGTATGAAATACTCTGCTGTGCTTTCCTGTACATTGAACACTGTGGTTTGAACTCAGTGGTATGGCTTGCATGTGGGGACTTATCTCACTGCTTGAAGATGTTAGTTCTAGAGTTACTCACCAATTAGATTGATTATTGCAGACTACTGAATTTGAAGTAGCTATATATGGGAGTAAAGTTTAGTGTGAAAGCATCAGTGTGAGTTGGAAGGCCCTAAAGGTAACTTATTTTTTTCATTGGAGATTATAGGGGCTTTTCTTCCTCTGTTACTTAGCTATGAAGATAATCCTGTTTCATGCCACATTCTAGATGTGGAAGTAGAAAACATAAGATTAAAGTTTACTTCTATTCAAATGTGAGGACGTATCATCAAAAAGTGATCATTCCTGGTAATAGTAATGACAGAATGTTCCTGTGGCTTAAGAGCATTTCCCACTGTTGGGTTTATAAAGCTGAAATACAAAACTCTTGAGTTAGATTAGAATATCCTAAATTGTTCATGAAGTCAGCTCCGACCTCCTGACAAGTGAGAGGAAACACACAAAAGCTGCTTGTGAAGTCTGACTTTGGTGTCTGCCCAGTTATTACAGAATACAGTTACCAATTCAGAAGATGTTATGGCTTGTCACTCGACTAATAATTAAAATACAAGAAGTATTCTGCAAAGAATGGAAGTTTTTACAGTTTCTAGTCTGGTTCCAAAACTTCTAAGTGTATCACTTCAGTGGTCTTGGGTAGGTGGCATTCGGGGATTTGCTTTGAAGGAAGTGCTTTGTTGTAAGTTGGGTGTAATTGTAGCTCTCTTTAGGTATGGTTATTGTTAGTGAGATTCTCACTTTGCTGTGAACCACTGTGTCTACACAGTCACAGGATGTATTTTGGCAAGTCAGTGCTCCTTGCACTGGTCTTGCAGTGTTGGCTTATTTTAACAAGGTGTAGTGGGATAGGAAATGGCAACCAACTAGAAATCAAAGAGTTCTGAGGTTCAGGCTCTAAACATCATCTAAATTCTCCTCTTGTGCTACTGTGAGCTACCTCGGTGTGAAGCTGTTGCTGTTTTCAGATTCCCAGTGGAAATTTTACGTATTATCCAACAGTGGATAAAATACCATGGCTTGTACCTGGTATTTGTACCAGGTACCTGCATTTGCCACAGGTTAATGCCATGGCTTGCTGCAGTCCTACAGAGCAGCACTGAGTTTTGGAGCATTTTTTGAGTCTAGTCTTTCATAAACCAGCTACAGCTTCACCTACCATTTGCCTCTTGTGGTATGTGGACAAGGAGGAATCTTTTTCTTTAACAGCTTTGCTCTGTGCAGTGCTATTTCTGAGCTTGTGAAAGAAGGGTCATGTAGTGGGAGAAAGTGAACTGCAGATTTACGCAGTTTGTATTTAAATAGTGCTTAAAGGTGCAGGGGTAGCATCAACCTTAAAGTTTCATGTCTTTTTGGTGGCATATAGTTATTGCCATCTAAAAACTTGCATCCTCAAGCCCACGGTTAATACAGGTCAGTTGTCAACATGAGCAGATGGACTGCTAGAGCTGTGATGGCGACACAAATTGTTGCTAGAAGATGTTGGTGTTATGTGTTTGCTGATTCTTGAGACGTTTTTGATGGCTTTGGTGTGCATGGGGTTTCTCAAACAGAATGACTGAAATAATGTGGTGTTATTTAATATCAGTTCTAGCCATGTGAGCAAAAATAATCAAATTTTCCTCCTTTAGGTATCAAAATGTGGGTATTGGTATAGTGACAGCATTCCCTCTCTTACTCTAGGAAGTTTCCTACCCTTCTTTATATTTTCAGATATTGGGCTAACAGTTCTTTTGTTGAGGGAGGGGATTCTCCCCATCTACTCTGTTCTTGTGGGCCCCCCTGTCCCCAGTCCTGCATCCAGTGCTGGGGCCCCTGACACAAGAGAGGGATGTGGAGCTGTTGGAGCGAGTCCAGAGGAGGCCACAGAGCTGCTGCGAGGGCTGGAGCAGCTCTGCTCTGGAGCCAGACTGAGAGAGCTGGGCTGGGGCAGCTGGAGAAGAGAAGGCTCCTCAAGGGGACACCTTAGAGCAGCTCCAGTGCCTAAAGGGGCTCCAGGAAACCTGGAGAGGGGCTTTGGACAAGGGATGTAGGGACAGGACAAGGGGAATGGCTTTAACCTGCCCGAGGGGAGATTGAGATGAGCTCTGAGGCAGAAGCTCTTCCCTGTGAGGGTGCTGAGACACTGGCACAGGGTGCCCAGAGAAGCTGTGGCTGCCCCATCCCTGGCAGTGTTCAAGGCCAGGCTGGACACAGGGGCTTGGAGCAACCTGCTCTAGTGGAAGGTGTCCCTGCCTGTGGCAGGGGGTTGGAGCTGGATGAGCTTTAAGGTCCCTTCAACCCAAACCAGTCTGTGAATCTATGATCTTGTGTTTTCAGAATGCTTTCTTACCCTTCTGCTGCTTCAGGGAGTAGGTGTCGCTGAGTGTCTAAAGGTAGCAGGACAATACCTGCTGCAGGGCATGATTATTTCAGCACAGTTGCAGCATAATATATGCAAAAGCAAGAAAGATTCCAACCAAGAATTGGGATGCTGAGAAATGTCCTCATAAATCTGACTCAGTGGTCATTACTCAGAAGGAAACATTCCATGAGCCACTCAAATTTGTTATTTAGAGCAAAGCATAATACTTGGTGTTTGTCCTTTGGCTAGTATTTTGAGTTATTTCTCATGGTTGTAGTATATGATCCTGTTAGTATTATACCTCAGAAATGGAGCTTTGCCTGTAGGATGACACATTACTGGCTCAGACACATCTTCTGCTAATGTAATACCAGTAACTGTACAATGGTAAGCCCATTTGCCTGTACCAATCTGTCCAGTTTTATAACATAGACAAGAATATTTTTGTTCCTCTGTGTAGTTTCCCCTTCATCTTTTTACAATACATTTCACATCCCTAATTTTAATAGAGCACTTCCTGGTGCTGCCCTGATGGCAGCACCATTTTGCCATTACCTCAGTGGCTCTTCATAGAGCCCTGCTTTGTTTCTTTGTACAGAAGGAAGGGGTGTTTTATTTGGTTTGCTTTCCTTGCTTTATTTTTTCTGTCCAAGAGCAAGGAGTTCCAAGACCTGAGTGGTGTTTTGCTCAGAAGGATGGCAAAGGGCCAGTAGGTGGATTGCATGGACTAAAGTGACTGAATCAGCATGAAAACGGGGAAGTGAGAGTATACTTGTAGCCTCAGAGCAGTGTAAGTAAACAGGTACTGTGTTCTGGGTAACATGCAAGTGCAGCAAGGGATCTGCCAGAGTAATTAGGACCCAGACACCACCATGCAACCATCATTAAGTGCAGCTTACCACAGAATTACTCCATGCTGAGTCTGACAGCAGTGTAATTAGTAATTCAGCAGATGTGTTGTGTTAAGGGTGTGCAACATGCGGTGCAAATCTTCATCTCTGTGTAACCAGTTTGGAATGAAAGAAGACCATTGAGACTGACAAGTTCTTTGTGAACAAGGAAGCTTGTTAGTCTTGTTCCATCCTTCTTTGTGCCAAATCTCCAAATCTTTATGTATGTGTATATACAAAAATACACATATATGCTTATGAAGAAACTGGTTGCAGTTTCTCGTGCGAATAAGGTACTTAGAGGTAGCCCAAAAATGGCTTCTTTTTCCGTCTTGAAGAGACAGTGATGTAGGGGGAAATAAATCAATCTTCTATTTAGTATCCCAGGTTGTGATTCCAGACTGTGGGATGCTGAACATGGGAAGGGCTTTCTTTGTCAGCCGCATTACATCTTCCAGGGCCTCTAAAGTGCTTGCAGTGTGGTAGTGGCCCTCTCTGCATTCAGACCTCTGGCTTTTACAGTTGTTCTAGATAGATTTTAAAAGCTACAAACCAAATGTATATGTAAAATAGTAGAAAATGCTTCAAGAAAACCCTGTGAATGCTGAACAGGAGCCCACTCCCACTTTTTGGAGTCTCATGCTGTGTGGCAAGAGAATCAGTTGCACAACAGGGATTTGGAAATTGACCTGGTATCCTAGGTAGGAAGATGAGATGATGTTTCATTTCAGCACTTGAACATGAGCCTAATCCTTCAGGCTTTTCTAACATTGCAGGCCTGGATCTAAAAACTCCTTGAGGATGAGTCTGTGAAAGCAAAATTAAGTCCCAAAGTACGATGTTACCGATGCGTTGGCTTGTATTTGTGTTTGAAAGTTTTATAAGTACTTTTAGAAGTGTTAATGTGTATATCTCTAAATATCATTTATTAGAAGAGCAAAGTTCTATCTCTCTGGAAGGAGAATATCTGATTGTCATGTCTGAGAGCACACAGCTACCCAGGGATTAGCTTTTGTTTTCTTTAATACCTCTTTAGCCAGAGGAGCCTTTTTCAACATTCAGTTCTTGAGCGCATGTTTTATTTAGAGAATAGTTCCAGGATGTTTAAAAGTAGGAATGTCTGGAAGATGTTGGAAGGATACCCTCCCTCAGTGTTTAAACACAGTTATCAGTTCAGTTACAGGTTGGTGGTACAGACATCCCAGCAGCCAACTGCTTATGTGCTTTATGGCTGAGGTACAGTTTGTATGGTGCTCTTAACTGGATGCAAACACCATTGCATTCAGCCCTTGGCATCGTTGCTGCAGTTCCTGGTCAGGTTATCTTGTGCTCATTGTGGTCACAGTTTATTCCTGTGCTTATTATCACTTGGATGAGGCAGAGATGTCTGCATTTACTTTGCTTTTCCATCAAACATGCAGCTACACTCGAGACTAGCGGTGACTGAAGCTTCCTGTTAGCTACTTTCTGTTCCATGAAAAGCCTCTCTCAAGCACTCTGAGATGCTCTAGGATAATCTCTGTGAATTTTCCAGGTGAGAAGCCACACAGATGCCACTTGTGTCCCTTTGCATCAGCTTATGAACGTCACCTGGAAGCTCACATGCGCTCGCACACGGGTGAGAAGCCATACAAATGTGAGTTGTGTTCCTTCCGCTGTAGCGACAGGAGCAACTTATCCCACCACCGCAGGCGCAAACATAAAATGGTGCCTATCAAGGGTACAAGGTCTTCCCTAAGCAGCAAGAAGATGTGGGGGGTTTTGCAGAAGAAAACCAGCAATTTGGGTTACAGCAGAAGAGCGTTAATTAATTTGAGTCCACCTTCCATGGTGGTGCAGAAACCAGACTACCTTAATGATTTCACTCATGAAATCCCAAATATCCAGACTGAAGCGTACGAAAGCATGACAAAACCAACCCAGAGCAGTGGGTTGCCAAGAGATCCACAGGACCTTATGGTAGATAACCCTTTAAACCAGCTCTCTACTTTAGCAGGACAGTTATCCAGCTTGCCACCCGAAAACCAAAACCCAGGCTCTCCTGACGATGTTTCCTGTCAAGATGAGAAGCCTTTCATGATACAGCAGCCTACTGCACCAGCAGTAGTTTCGGCTGTGTCGGCAAGTATTCCTCAAAGCTCATCTCCAACCAGCCCGGATCCTCGGCCTACACACAATCAGAGGAACTACAGCCCCGTGGCAGGTCCCAGCAGTGATCGCAGCGCCCACACCAGTACTCCCAGCATAAGTAACAGTCAACCAAGTACTCCAGCACCAACCCTTCCAGTTCAGGACCCTCAGCTCCTGCATCACTGCCAACACTGTGACATGTACTTTGCGGACAATATCCTTTATACGATTCACATGGGATGTCATGGATTTGAAAATCCTTTTCAGTGCAACATATGTGGGTGTAAGTGTAAAAATAAGTATGACTTTGCTTGCCATTTTGCAAGAGGCCAACATAATCAGCATTGACTGAGAACATGCTTTCATTTAGTTTTTTAACATATTACAGTCTATTTTTCATACTTGCTGAAGGAAAAGCTTGCACATTCCCATAAGGAATCTTCACATGAAGCAATTTGACAAAGGAGACAAATTTCTTTCTATGTTGTGGTAAAACTTGCCATGGAAATTTTATATAGGATGGGGTGGTGGTTTTATATTCGTCTGGAATAGGAATTGGAATGTGTTTCCATGCTTTGGCTGCTAGGTTTAAGTTGCTTGTACTTCATCCCAATAAACACTGTACAGATGTTGAAGCAGAGCATGTATTCTGAAACATCAGGCAAGACAAAATGTATTAACTAGAAAAGACAGGTTATTGCAATGACACATCTGGTAACTTTGGAGACCTATTTATCCTTAAAAACTTAGCTGTTCCAAACTAGAAAACCAGACAGCAGCAACTTTCACATACAGATTCAATCTGATGTCAAAGTTGCTTTTATCTGCTGAAGGTTAGTCATTTTTAACTTAGTATGGTCTAAACTCTTCATTTCTAGAGCTGAAACACTAATTTAACTATTAGTTTTAAAACTCATCCCAAAAGTAGAAGGTAACAGGTTATTGGGAATGAAGTTCTGATAGGAAAAAAAGAGTTAAAAGCTTGTCATTCACTAGTTATACTAAAGAAAAATTAAATGAGAGACCTTATTTATACTCCACTTAGCAAAATTTTACGTGTGGTTGCTTTGAAAAGGAGGTAGTTTTTCCACAGTCATATTAAAGAGCTTGTAGATCTAATATATATTCAGAGAGAATTTTTAACTGCCTTAAACTTAATTTGTACAGATATTTAAGATTTGCACAGTTAAACTTCTGTCTGGCTGATGGAAGTTCTAACAGAAACAAACAAGAGGTTTACAAAGGGGGAAGAAAATCCTGTGTTCAGTGTTATCTCGGGCCAAGCTACAACTGGTAGGTTTGAAAGCTGTGTAATGTAGCTCATTGCAAACTTCAGCTCGCTTGGAAGTTGGTTTGTCTTATCCCTTCCCCTAAATTTGTTGTCCTTTGTGTGTACTAGGAATAAGGAGAAGGGTTTCTGAGCTGTTCCTGTAGTAGGCAGGGGAATACAACATGCTACAGCTGAAGTCACCGGGATCAATAATTGTAGGTGGCAAATGGTGACTGAAGATGGATGTGAAGTCCATGGCACACGTTTATTTTGTTGGGGTTTTTATACTGCACATCTTACTTTAGAAGCACCCAGGCCAATGGACAGGCACTTGAATGTAAACCTACATAGGACATCCCAGCAAAATTAATAAAGGCCCTTAGTGTGCCTCTAAAACCTAAATTTGGCTAGAATATTAGAACACCAGACCTTACTGTGGAAGGCCATTACAGTTAGTGATTTATAGACGTCATTTGCCTTGCCTTTGGATGCAAACTGCTCTTCCTAAGCTCTAAAACTCCAAGGAAACTTCTGAAATGGTGGTGCTATGAGGGGCACCTTCCAGTATTGAATGGTGCCGATGTGACAGCCAAGTTGTCCTTGGTTTGCAGCTCCAGCCCCTCTCCCTCTTGGTATGAGTAGGGAGATCAACTCTGCTGTGCATAAATATTTGGGATTCCATCCTTCCATTCTGTTTAAGTTATTTCTGATCCATTGGGACTGATGGTTGTAAACATGGTAGATTCTTCTTGTCATGTCAGCTAATGATTTGGTGGTTTAGGAAACCCAGCTTCTGAACAGGGATGCCCCTGAGCGGAATTGCAGGTAGGAGAACAGTAACAGAGGCAGCTTGTAGCAGGAGCAACCTGGTATGATCCTACTGGAAAGGGGCCCTTGTTCAGGAGGGGATCCTCTGATGTGACATGTGTTCTTAATAACAGAACTCAGTATGGGGGAAAAAATCTAACTCCAAACCTTGCTAATTGTTGTTCAGAAGGATTTTAGTACCACGGACTTAATACCATTGTTTGTGCTTCCAAGTACCTAAGGAAACAACGTTAACTTCAAATCACAGAATCAACCAGGTTGGAAAAGACCTTTTAAGACCAAGTCCAACCATTCCCACAGCACTGCCAAGGCCACCACTAACCCAACTCCCTGAGGGCCTTGTCTACTCAGTACGTGAGTACTTCCAGGGACAGTGACTCCAGCACTACCCTGGGCAGCCTGTGCCAATGCCTGAGCACCCTCTGGGGATGGAATTGTTCCTCATCCCCATCTAAACCTGCCCTGGTGAATCTTGAGGCCTTTCCCTCTTGTCCCATCCCTTGTTCCTTGGGAGCAGAGACCAGCCCCCTTCTGGCTCCATCCTCCTGTCAGGCAGTTGTAGAGCGATATGGTCCCCCTGAGCCTTCTCTTCTCCAGACTAAACCCCCCCGGTCCCTCAGCCCTTCCTCATCACACTTGTGCTCCAGGCCCTGCACCAGCTCCAGTGCCCTTCTCTGGCTCCGCTCCAGCGCCTCAATGTCTCTCCTGTAGTGTGGGACCCAGAACTGAACACAGGATTTGAGGGAGCTTGAACATCTCTGAACTGTTCAGGATTCAGATAAAGTATTTTTTCCTTCTTTCCTTGCATGAGCTCCTGTTTGCAGGTGGGACCTCGGGCAGGGGCAGGTTTTGGTGTCCATCCCTTTATTCTACAACCAGGTCCATGTGGTGTGGGCCCTGCCGTGGCCCTCACAGAGGGAGGGCCACCCTCTGCACGAGGGCTTGTCATTTTTCAGCCTCATGCTGTCTGTTCAGTTGTGCCACACAAGACCCTGACTGCATCTGCTGCCTTCTGCCCACCGAGTAGCTTGGGAAGGTGTATTGTCACCTTATTTTCTCATCATTTTGTACCTACCATTTCCTTTAAAGACCAGAGTTAGTACTGGAAAAATGTTTTAGACTATGATCCCAACAATTGGTGTGCACAAGCAGGCCTTACATGGAGTCAGTGAGGGGTACTGGTCAGGAATTGTGGGATCAAGTTCATGGTTGAGAGACTTTTCATTCTAAGGTGGCAATTGGCATTTTAACTTGGATTAACAGGGAAGTTTGGGAATGAGCTGAAATTTTTCCGCAGCTTGGCTCTGGTAAGTCCTGTAACTCAAAACAGTAACTTTGGGGGGGTGTGTGGGGTGTGTTTGTATTTATTGTGATAGATCATTTTATAGATTTTTTTGACCTTTTTAACATGCACTATTTAGCATAGTCCTAATGCAGACTTAGTGAGACCCAATATTCCAATGAACACACAAATGTTAGACTGAAGCATCTCAGTAGATTATCTGGGCTAATATTAAACCAGCTGTGATGCTGCTGGTAGGGGAAGGAGTTGTTTTCACAGATACATGTTCAGTGGAAGAGGATTTGGACATAAAATTTTGATTGGCTTTTTAACCTAAAACTCAGTGCTGGAAGACACCTTCCAATGGTGTTTCCTAGCCAAATGATGTGTTGCTCTTTGGTTTAGTTCAGAATGTTTTGGGGGGAACGTTGCTTTTTGTTTCTTTCTGACGAAGGGAATGTAATGTAGAAGTCTTCACTGGCAAGTTTTCTATTCATTTTAAGCTTCTTTGAAACTCTACAGCAAATGGATGTTGTTCTGCAGGAAATCTATCCCCTGCTTTTTCATCAAGCAATCTTTGTGTATGTGCTTCTGAGTCCCAGCTCTGTTCATAATCTGTATTTCAGTGTAAAGAGCGTATTTTGTATTGCAAAAATGGAACCTGTTAGAACTGTAAAATCACTTTTCTTGTGTAGTGAATGTTTTCAGAGGACAAGGTTAATTCTGAAATAACGCAACTATATCTGGTGTAGTTCATGTTGTGAAGCTTTGCTTTTCTAAGATACAAATAAAATAACACTTTCTAATTAAGTCTTATGGTAATTCTTGTCTATGCTTCAGTAGGTGGGACTGAGGAGCTGCTTATGAGTAGCTGTGGTAAGGAGGGTAAGCTGACCCAAAAGGTAATCAGGCTGAAACGTAGATGCAGTATCCCTTGCTTAAAATGCTTCATTTTAGTTCTGAAACCAGGTTGCTCTTTTACTCCTTGTGAGAACCTGGACATCGAGCTTGTCTCAAACACTGCTCACATTCCATAGTGTGTCACAGACAGGAGACTGAGCTGGTTTCAGGCACCATTTGCATTTGACCATAGGAGGCCTTGAGCATAAATGAAGCAAATAACAAGCATGTTGGTTCTCAATACTGTGCAGATAGGATTGTTCTGATCCTTTTGTTCAAAGCTGATAAGCCTCCACAGGAATTGAAAGGATCACTCAAGGATGAGCTGACTCAGAGGATGACACCAGGAAAACAGGGACAACAGAGGGACAATGACCACCCGGCAGACCCTCAGCTTCGGAACTGCTCATGAGCCCACTTAACTATACCCATAGAATCATAGACTGGTTTGGGTTGGAAAGGAGCTTAAAGCTCATCCAGTTCTAACCCCCTGCCATGTCCCACACTAGCCCATGTCACCCAAGGCTCTGTCCAACCTGGCCTTGAACACTGCCAGGGATGGGGCAGCCCCAGCTTCTCTGAGCACCCTGTGCCAGCACCTCAGCACTCTCACAGGGAAGAACTTCTTCCTTATCTCCAACCTGAATTTCCTGTTTCAGTTTGAACCCATCACTCCTTGTCCTGTCACTCCAGTCCCTGATGAAGCTCCCTCTCCAGCATCCTTGTAGCCCCCTTCAGACACTGGAAGCTGCTCTGAGGTCTCCACGCAGCTTCTCTTCTCCAGGCTGAACAGCCCCAATGTTCTCAGCCTGTCTCCATATGGGAGGTGCTCCAGCCCCTGACCATTCTCGTGGCCTCCTCTGGACTTGTTCCAACAGCTCCATGTCCATGTGTTGAGCACACCAGAACTGCTCACAGTGCTGCAAGTGGGGTCTCAAAACGTTCAACATGAACATAAAAGTGCAGGGCTCAGGTCAGAGGGTGAGATCCCACCACCAGTGATACCCTGGGTGAAGAGGACCAAGATGTTGCTGGATCCTTCCCCTCTCCCTTCTTCTCTCCTCTCTTTTTCATTTATTATTGACTAGATCTAAGCAAAAACACGTCATGGGACTTGCTGGTTCACTTGAAGTCATCATTGGTGAGTTGTATCTAACCCCATGCCTTATATTTTGTATTAAGAAATAAAACTGGTTGGTTGGTGTCGTTTCACCTTAATTCAGTGCAAGGGTATCGTGAACTTGGTCATTGCTCCCGGGGGAGAGAGGTTGTCCTGGGTGACTCCTGGATCACAGTAGCTGTGTTGCTCTTCCATAATACGGGCAGAGGAGTTAAGAGCTGGCATGAGCCTCTAGAGAAGGAAGCTGTGTGAGATGTTTTGAGCTGCACTGCTGAAGCAGTACTGCTTCCAAACTGGAATAGTTTGGACCCTTAAAATATGCCACCATTCACCATGTCATTATTTTAAAACATATTTATGAACTATATTGTCTGCCTCCAATTGGAACAAAGAAATTACAGATGTAGCAGGGTCAGGACTTTGATTTCGTACAGAAAGTTTGCTTTTCAAATGATTTGCTTGCCTCAAGTCTTCCAAAAACTCTGCTTTGAGTTTGTTGAGTTCTTCTGCCAGGCTCTTCAGCTCACTTGGCAGGATGTTTTTATCTGAAGAAAAAATTAAAGCCAAACTTTTGACTTCACGCTCAAAGAGGTGGTTTACCAACTTTCACGTGCATCCTGCAACTAACCCTGGCCAGCCTGCTGAATGTGATTGCCTCCATCACCCAGGGCTGGGATTGCTTAGTTTATCCCAAGGGAATGTCACAGGCTGAGTCCCCAGAACAGGCTGCACTTACCTCTGGCTTCCTTCATTGCCTGAGAGACGAGTCGTCTGCAGGTCTGGTCAGCCTGATGGACAGCACTGGCTGCACAGGCAGCTCGATCAGCTTCCTGCCGGCGTGACACAGGAAGGAGGAACACGTGTAGACACATAACGTTTGGTTTAGACTCTCAAGCTTTTGAAGCTCTCTTTGAAAACCTAGACTGGTTTGGGTTGGAGGGGACCATAAAGCTCATCCAGTTCCAACCCCCTGCTAGAACTTCTGCCTCAGAGCTCATCTCAGTCTCCCCTCTGGCAGGTTAAAGCCATTCCCCTTGTCCTGTCCCTACAGGCCCTTGTCCAAAGCCCCTCTCCAGGTTTTCTGTAGCCCCTTTAGGCACTGGAGCTGCTCTAAGGTGTCCCCTTAAGGAGCCTTCTCTTCTCCAGCTCTCTCAGCCTGTCAAAGAGCTATTTCTCAGTTTCTATTGTGAATACAGTTCAGGTAGAACTCACGCACTCCCCATCACCTGGCAGAGCCATCACTGGTGTCAAGCAGCACTACCTTTTGCTCAGCGTTTTCCTCCTTTTGCTTCACTGGATTTTCCAAGGCAGCAGCCAGCAAACTGATGATCTGCTCACTGAGAAAACAAGGATGAACCACATTAACCAGTTTCACTGAAGATTTCTCTTTCGTTTTGTAATGACACCTCAGCACAGGAAAAAACCCCAAATTTTCATTTAAGTGTATGAGGCACTCAACAAAATGATCTTTACAAAGTAAGTTTGATGAAAAACAATTATAACTAAACCTGGAGCCAATTGTTTCCAGGCTTAATGTTTCAGAGAATTTACATAAATTTTCAACACCAGTTTAGAAATGTGGTTTGTTCTGGGGGCAACTCTATAGAGTGATGGCTGTGAGGTCCCAGCCACTGGCATGTATTGTGCATAACTGATAGGCTTCCAAAACCCACCATAAAACCATTTAGGTACAGTAGAAAGCTTCTGCCCACCCATTTATCCAAGCAGTACTTGGTGACAACCCCAGCACTGAGCGTACTTCTCCTCTGAAGTGCACTCCGAACTTTTCAGAATGAGGCTGTTTTGTTCCCAAGCATTTTTCTTGAGATCTGGCATTTCTATTTTGCTTGCCATTAAAAGTATGGTCTGGTCAGGTAAGGGATGACTCCTCAGCCGATTTCTCTGCAAGCAGCATTCAAGTGGAGACTCTAAAAATATCTGGCAGTAGCTCAAGGAATCTAAAAGAACATCAACAGACAATTTTACTTTTAAACTGTTCAAGTCAAGATTTCTGAGCGCAACATGCACAGGAAATGCTCTACACGAATGAGGAACTTCTACAACTAGTTCTGAGCCTGAAAAGAATAGAATGATAGATTCACAGACTGGTTTGGGTTGAAGGGACGTTAAAGCTCATCCAGCTCCAACCCCTGCCACGGGCAGGGACACCTTCCACTAGAGCACGTTGCTCCAAGCCCCTGTGTCCAACCTGGCCTTGAACACTGCCAGGGATGGGGCAGCCACAGCTTCTCTGGGCACCCTGTGCCAGTGTCTCAGCACCCTCACAGGGAAGAGCTTCTGCCTCAGAGCTCATCTCAATCTCCCCTCTGGCAGGTTCAAGCCATTCCCCTTGTCCTGTCCTTACAGGCCCTTGTCCAAAGCCCCTCTCCAGGTTTCCTGGAGCCCCTTTAGGCACTAGAAGGCTGCTATAAAACAGTTTTACCTTCCAGGCTGCTCAAGTAGAGATCAACATACATAGGAACAGCTTTAAGTGACATAGCAATTCCTAGTAATGCAGTAATAAAGCTGGTGCTTGCTATACTGCAGGATTCTAGCAATAAAGAATAACTCATGTTCTGCAAGGGCGCTTAAAGAAAGTCACTTAAAGAGCACCGAGTTTCCTACACAAGTGAACACGTTCTCGCGCATAGGCACAAAGAGCAGTTACATTTGCGAGCCAGCTG
>NW_009910532.1:0-32151 GCF_000696875.1 Nestor notabilis
AAATGACTGCTGTAGTTGAACCCAGGACAAAATCTCTTCTTAGTTTTAATCAGCTACATATCAATATGTTTCTCCAGTTTGGTTGATACAGTTCTCTTTTTTACTTTTTAGCTATAGACAAAGGAATTAGCAGATACTAATCATAGAAACTATGTAAGCATGCAGATATACAGATAGACATTTCTTGGAGCAGTTTGAGATATACACAGTTTCTGCATTTATCCATTTATACAACCAGATCTTGAATCTTCATAAACAGTATGTAGTAAAATCACACAATCTTTACTTGTTGTACAGCACCAACCATTATTTCTGAATTAAAACCTCTCTAGCAAGGAATTAAATGTTCTGTTCTTATTTTTTTTTTTTTCTTTTTCAGACCAAGAAACAGACAGAATTGTATGTGGTAAAGCAAAATACATATTAGAAGAACAGTCTTTCCTGTACTCCTATGTGATACAAGTACTCTTGCACAAAAAATTTATTTCATAATATGTTCCATAAGGTTGAAATTGTCTTTCTTTTTACTAATCAGTTCACCTTTCAACAAGCTTTATTAGATCACTGAATTATGACGGACAATTCTTTATATATCAGGATACTCAGTTCACACTAATGAACTAACAAAACGTAACATGAAATCATGACACTGATAATACTAGGGACAGTCCTTTTGACGTGGAGAAAGAATTCATAATTAGACCATGATTTTTCCTTTAATTGAAATATCACACTGATAATGCTAAAAGAAATGCAGTTTTGAAGAATTCCGTGAAAAAAGGTTAAAAAGACAAGAAGCTATCGCACAATTTTTATCCTGAAACACCCGTATTTCACCACATAGTACCGAAAGCCACCAAGTGTGTTTTGCCATCCCCATCTTAGGATAAGGTAATTATTAGTCTGAGAGTTTCTCTCTTTCTCAGCTCCCTACACACACACACACCCCATTTTAAAATGTGCTTACCCAAGGGGAAAATGAGCCACAGTACTTTTCAGCACAATGCATATATCAATGATACTGAAGGTAACTGACCATGGCTGGAGCCATAGGTTAGCTGTAAATACATTAGTGATTATTATTATTAATAATAAAAATAATAAAGGCTATAGCTGAGTGGTAAGTGTAAAAAAGTCACAAAACATGACAATATAATTTGCATTAATACTGAATCAGAAAGGCTCTTAAAAGGCCAAGTAATAGATGTGAAATTTATCTATAAGGAGACTGAAAATAAACTTTCCAAAACAATAATAATAATAACAACAACAATAACAATAATGTAAAAAATACTTCACTCATGCATATATTTACTTGCACTCAGTTTGAAAAAACATATTAATTTTAGCAAAACATTCTTTTGTCTGCACAAAAGGATAATAACTAGCAGAAGATTTTCAAAAGAGCAAAATAATTAAAAGACCCTTAACATCTTATGTAGGACAATGACCTTAGGCTGAAGAGACTCTGACACTGCAGAGTAAAAGTTGAAGATTACACATTAATTTTAAAATAATTTGTGTTATTTTTTTATTTGTTTTACTCGTGTCGATTCTGTTTTAAGTTTAATTTGTGCAAATTGGATTTAGCAATTCTCATTTCCAGAACAAACTTATAGACACTTGGGCCAAAGAGTATGGCATTAAGTGGGTCTATCACATCCCCTACCATGCACCAGCCTCTGGGAAAATTGAATGGTACAATGGGCTGTTAAAAACTACACTGAGAGCAATGGGTGGTGGGACTTTCAAAGGCTGGGGTACACATTTACCAAAAGCCACCTGGTTGGTCAACACGAGGGATCTGCCAACAGGACTGGCCCAGCCCAGTCAGAATTTTTACATACTGTAGAGGGATATAAAGTTCCTGTGGTGCACATAAAGAATTTGTTGGGGAAGACAGTCTGGTTATTCCTGCCTTAGGTAAAGGCAAACCACTCCTGGGATTGCTTTCATCCAAGGGCTTCAGTGTATTTGATGTGTAATGCAGGAAGATTGGGGAGTTTGATGTGTACCTCAAGGGGATTTAATTCTGGGTGAAAACAGCCAACAAACTCAATTATATATAACATGTATATAATGCTTATATATAATGAATAATACATAAGACATGTATAGCAGCTAAATGCCCATCCCTGCCACTCTAGACTGTGAAAAGAAAATATGTGCTGTCATGATCATCTGCAGAGAATAAAGTCATGGGAAAAGCTGGCAGCAGCAGTGGGAGTCTCTTGGAATTGTCCTCAGGTCACCAGTGACTGACCCTACTTCCCTTCGACCATCACCCCAACAAAGAATGAACTTCAATGAAACCAGATGAGCACAGCAGTGATGAGACAAGTTCAACGGTGACATCAGCAGGCAACAGTCCAACACTAAACACTGTCTCCTGCCCTTAAAAACTGTTACAACAGATGAAGTCCGACATCATGGACTGAATGAACTCAATGAACTTTAAAGGGATGGTCCATGTATTAAGGAAGGATATGTGTCTGTGTGTGTATAACTATACATATATATATTTATATACACGTGTATGTGTATATTTCAAGAGACAAAAAGTGATGGTATATTGAAAAATGTAGGACCTGAGCATGATGTGAATGATACGGAATAAGGGGTGGATACGGTCCTGGGTTCAGCTGTAACAGTTATTTTTCTCCTTCCTAGTAGCTGGTGCAGTGCTGTGTTTTGGCTTTAGTCTGACAACAATGCTGGTAACACGATGATGTTGATGCTAAGTAATGCTTACTCTGATCTAAGACTTTTCAGTCTCTCATGTTCTGCCAGTGTAGAAGGGCAAAAGAAGCCAGCAGGGAGCAGAGACAGGACACCTGACCCAAACTAGACAAAGGGGTATACCATACCACAGCACATCATGCCCAGTATATAAACTGGGGGAAGTTACTGCTCAGGCATCGGCCAGCGGGTGGTGAGTAATTGTATTGTGCTCCACTTGTGTTTATTGGGTTTTTTTCCTTTCCTGTTCTGGTTTTATATTCTCTCCCCTTGATATTTCCCTTATCATTATTATTATTATTAGTAGTAGTAGTAGTTTTATATTATACTGTTGATATTGGACTGTTAGTTTTATATTATACTTTAGTTATTGGACTGTTCTTATCTCAACCCATAGGGTTTACATTCTTTAGATTCTCCTCCTCAGAACCAATGACACTAGCACCCCTCAAGACTAAGAGAGTCTTTAAGTCATGAAAGCACTACAACCAGAGAATTAAGTAGATCATGAGGATGTAGCAAAGACTCTGGCAAAAGAAGATCAAGAAGCATTATTGTACAACAGCCAATTGCTAAAGTAAATACCAGCAGGGTTCTGCTTTTTATGGTTAAAATATGGTTGAAGATGTCTATGAAAACTCATGCAGAAGGAGAACTCAGTCTAATGCTCGCTATCCAAGGCAAGCTACTAGTCCAGAATACAGTATACTGTCTTTTACTTAAATGATAGATTTATATAGCTGGAGGCAACTCTTCTGAGACACACTAGTGTTATCATGAAAGCTGCAGGAGTAGGAGTCAATCAAGCAATAGCTCAAGGACACCCTCTGGAAATGAAAACAGAATTAAAAGTGAAAAGCCTTTTGGAAAAAGGAACTACAAACTCACCACTTAAACAATGCAGTCAAGGACAGTACAATTCTAGAGTATGGAAACCAACACAAGAAAACTTTATCAAAATTCAGTGACTTCTACAAAAATGAAGAAGCCTTTCAGGCAATCAAGCAAATAGAGAGACAAAGTGTGAGAAAACAAGAAAGAGAGGAGTCCCAATGTGGAGACAGTCTATGAAGAAAAAATGATACAGTGAGGCCTTATAAAAAGAAAAAGTCTAATAATAAACACCAGAAAGACAGAAAGATCACACAAGTAACTAAGAACATTTTTTTCCAGTAGTTATTACAATTGACAGTGATACTGACAAGGAGCTAGAAAGTATTGAATTTGATAGCAGCATTACTTGGACAGGCACAACTCAAATAAATGAGAAGGAAAACAGCCTCCATCTTCTATTCTGGGAATGACAGAATGTGAAGATATTTAGAGAGTCAGCAAGGCAATTGGAGTAGACACCAAAAATTACAGTTTTACTACAACAAGAAGAGTCTAAGATGGTAACATAAGAAATTCTGAGCTCGAACCTTGAGAACAGCAATTGACCAGAATCTTATAAGGGATACCAGTACTAACACCCCTTACACAGAAACTGTAGCTAGCCATGTTCAAAGCACACAAGTAGGATCTTCCAGTCAATTGTCTTGTCTCAGGACTTTCTTGCTAGAGCATCCAGAGGAACTGCTATTTGATAGTAAAAATGCCAAAGAGATTTGTAAGCAGATCCTGTTGGCTTGATTTCCGGAGAAGAAAAAACTTAAAACCAAAACCAACCCAAAAAGTAGCATGTTTGACACTGAACAATTCTTAAAATGGAAGAAAATACAGTACTGATAGCACATAACTTCTAAAGTTTCTTAGCAGAGGGTCTGAAATCGTAATTTCATAAAGCAATCGTATATTCTCATGGTTTGTAAAATATATCCTCAGATATTTTAACATTGCGTTTAAAGAAAAGATTAACAACCACACAACAAACAAACAAAAGCACAAAAATGGGGTACTTGTTTTATTTGAGACACAATTTTTCTTCTCCCTTCACTTGTACTTGGGACATCCTTACTGAGAGCCAAAATCGACTCTTCTCCTTGTTAAATGTACAGAGCAGGGTGAACTGTGGAACTGACACTCATTCTTGAACCTGCTTGCAGCTACACAAGTGTGATCCCTACCAGTACTTACTTGGGGACAGATTTGAATGTAAATTTATTGTTGATTTTAATAGAGAAGTTGGAGCTCTCATCCCATTAGCACATTTTGCAACCCACAACTATAAAGGGTGAGAGAACAGACACTTGAATACAAGGAGGAGGGATCACACGCACTCAAGATCCAAAGAAGTGAGAAATGCAAACAGGGAACAGCAAACTGGCCATCTTCCTGCAGTTGTCACCCAGGGGGATAACTAGTCTGATACAAGCCACTGTCACTTTATTTTGTCTAAAAGTATTACTTCTAATTGAAGCACAGGAGCAAAATTTGCCAAATGCAGGGTAAAATGCTCAAGGCACCCTTAGTCACACACACTTGGATGCAATCACACTTACAATCAGCCTGATGTACCAATGCTCAGGTGGCCAGTAGAGAGGCCCTGGAGGTTTGGGGTTGCTGAAGCAGGCAGTATCAACATAAGAGATGCTGTTTGCTGTGCTGGGCCTCTGTCCTTGGAGAGCTCTTGGGCCACCAGACCAAGAGTTCCTGCTGGAAGCTCCTGGGCCACCTGTATAGTTCTCCCCTCTACTGCAGAAAGTTTGTAGTTGTGTGGCCTGACTATCTCAGACTGGGGCTGTGCTTCTTGCCTAGGATGTGAAAATTAGTCTTCTGGTGCTAGGGAAGGTGGCGTGGTGGCAAGTCTTTGGCCAGGTCTCACTCATCTCTCCTCTATCACCCTGGGGAACTGCAATGATCACCTCATTTCATGTAGCAGCACAGACAGCAGCAGTCTAGAAGGACAGTATGTCCCCAACAACACTGGCTAGGTATCTACTGGTGGAAGTTTGAGCCTGGGTACCAGAAGAGTTTTACTCCCCTCTGGCGCTATCAGTTTTTTTATTAATTGTTGGTAACCCTGGAGATTCAACTGCTGAAGGAGGAAAAAAGGTGGCCACTCCTGAGATATCTGAACAGTGGTCACCTTCAGGAATCCTTTGGTGGACACCCAAATCAGTCATGGTCATGGAAAGCATATGCCTAATACAATAGGAGCAATCCTGGATTGCAGTATCCTGTATTACATGAAGTTTATGAAATCAGGCCTCAGGGAAAATTATTAATTGAAAGATTTCATTCCATTTGCTGTACTAATGTATATGCAGTGTTACAAATCTGATCAGTAGGATCAGGAAGCACTTCTTAGTTCCTGGATCTATAGGTACAGCTTGCTTACTGAATACTGCATAGGACCACAAATATTTGTTTCCTCTCTCCTCCCATAGCCATGTTTCGTTTGATTGGAGAGACCCAGACATGCAAAAAGGGAGCATGCAATATATACCAACAGGTCCTGCTGAGTTAAAAACAGTAGAGGGAGTTGTCCTCCAGAGAAAGTGATTTTTTTCTGAACTTTATGGAGCTGAGGTTAGCAAATATTGATAAATTACTTCATATTTTGGAAAATTTAATATGTAGACTAAACAGATTCATAGACAGTTGCACAGCTTTCTCTGAACATTTATAGGAATGTCTCTAAGAGATAAAAACATGCAGACAGATGTAAAGAGTTGTGACTCCAAAATGTTTGGGTTTTGTTTCTGAGATAATTTCAAATGGAATATTAATAGACTTGATTTCCACTAAGTTAAGGCCAAAATCATCCTATATTTATCTGGTTTTGGATGAGATTCTGCTGTTTTCTTTTGGAGGATGTGTTCAGCCTTTACTCCAGATTGATGAAGAATGTTGAAAATGCCTGAATAGCATTTGAGCTATCTACACATTTTAGCATAGTTCTTGGTCATCAATGTTTGGGACCTGAGCTTTAAAATTTACTGGCTTCACTAATAGATGCTAGCATTTCTTTCTGTATACTGAAGTTGTGGTCTGAAAGTATGATTATGGTAAGCAAGACCTCTTTAATTCCCTCCTGGGGTGGCCATGGATGCCCAGGGCAGTACGTGATCATACACTTAAGAATTTAGAGAGGTAAATAAGGCATTTCATTCAATCTTGATCCTACGAAAAAGTAATCTTTTTTCAGAGTATGATTAGGGAGTTTTTGCCATTAACCTTCTCTCAATGTTCAAAAATAATGGTATCACAAATATACAAACCTGAGCAGAGCTAGGAAAGTGTTTATTACTGCACTACCTACTTGAATTATAGTGTGGTGGAAACAGAAAATAAAACAAACCAAACAAACAAAAAGAAACCAATACCTTTTTTTAATATGCTATTTTTCCAAAAGACAGTGTACTTCTTGGTATTTAGCTGTTATTAGAGAAGCCCTATCACGTCAGACCAAGAGCACGTCTGTGAGCTCACACTTGACATACAACTCAAAGTTATCCCACTTGTATTGCAGAAATATACCAAAAATTAAATAAAATAAAACCTTGAGTTGTATGTCAAGTGTGAGCTCACAGCCAAATATTTAAACCATTACATAAGAAATATGAACTGACCTTTGACTTAAAACATTTATGATTATTGTTTCATTCTTAAAGCAGGAAATATATTCACCATCCAATTATCTGTCCACTAAGCTGTTGACAGGTTGTTTTCTTTCTGTTTATAATAAACTACAACATATCTAGGCTTGTTTACTTATCTGTTTGCATATTAATGAGGTTTTATTCTAACACAGAGTTTGAAAAATTGGGGTGCTATAAGAAAAACTAACATTAGACAGGAGGAAAGACAAACGTGAAGACTGTATGCAATCAGTGAGTTTAGTGTTAAAGAACATAGCTTAGTTTACCCTAGAGAACAAAAAATAAATTCGCCTTTGCTTCTTGGCTCACAGTCCTTCTACGAGCAGAACATGGAGAATACACATAATGCATAATATCACAACCTACAATTTCAATAAAGGGCAATTATTTTTGAAGTTTTCTCATATTTGATAGGTGTTGCCATGCTGTTCTTGATAAACAAACTTTATCAAATTATTGTGCTTACACTAGGCTCAGAAGGAAAAAACTAGTCTGTGGTTAAAAGGTTCTATGAAAAAAACCCATCTGGTTTTAACTTCCCCCCTGCTTGTCCCCACTGTCTCCTCCACAGTAACTCAGTGGTAGATAATCAGCCAAATGGTATTTTCTGTTAAACTATAACTATTTCTAACAAATCACATTTTTTCACTATTTTTTTCCCCACTGTCCCCTTTTTAAAATACTGTGAAAAGTATACAGACTGCAAAATTAGTTTAATACATCCAGTCTAATGGGTTCAGAAATGCATTTTGGAGTATTGTGATATTACAATACCAAGACTGTCACAAGAACAAAGAGTTTTGTTTTGTGATATTTCTGTTCTCATTGTTCTGTGATAGTCATGAAGATGGATTCTGTACGGTTTCCTGCTTTATTTTTGCAGCTTTTGTTATGAATATGGTCTGATTTTGTGCAACCTTTGTCACTACAATAAGAATCAGAATACATTATGAAAACTAAAATGTACTAAGCATTAAAATTCTGTGATAGCTCATTCTTGTGACAAAGAGATCACTTGGAAAGAATGGCACAAAATTAATCAATTATAGTGACAGTCTTATGATTGTAATAAGAATAGAAAGTGGCACTACATTTTGTGCATTTACATAACTGAGCGATGGTTTAAAATTAACTCATTCATATCTGCACATTCTCCTCTTTAAAAAAAAAAACCAAAACTGTTGCACTTTGACTAATGACCATAGATAATTAATATATTCTGATATAATAGTATTTACAAATTCCACTTATTTCTAAGTCACTGCCAAATATTTTAATAATGTCTAATACACATATTTTATATTTTTTTATCAGAAGGAGAAAACTCTCACTATCAGTTCCTACTACATAATGACACACTCCGGAAGTGCACTGAGAAGGAAGATGAAAGTGCTGCTTTGCAAAATTAAAGAAAAAAAAAAAAAAAAAAGGAAAGACCCTGAAATGCTCCTTCAGTATCCTTCCACTTTTATTTATTTTTGTTTTGTTCTGGTTTTTGGGTTTGTTTTGGTGTTTGGGTTTTTTTTTGCTTTGCTTTTATTTTTTTTTTGGGGGGGGGGTGTTTTTTTTTGTTTGGTTTGGTTTGAGGGTTTTATTTTTTTCCCCCAGATTCTTTTATCTCTTTCTTATTCTGATTAAAAAGAATTACCTTAAAAAGCAACTATTTTCAGGAATATTAGAACACCATGACACTAATGATATTCACAAAACTCCCCTGTCTGCTTACTGACTATTTCTTCTTTTCCTGCTTATGAGGTAGAATCACTAAATTCCAGCAAGAGTCCAGGAACATATATCAAGGACTGAGGCCTCACAATAGATTAAATACCTCATATAGGCAGATGTTTATTGACAGAAAACAAATATAGAACTCTTCACAAGTCAATGGGAGCTCTAGAAAGCCAAGTTCATTGGGGAATCAGAAAACGGTAGCACCAAGAGTTGTCTTTGCTGCGACTGGTTCCTGGCAAACTCAAGGCAACTCAGAACAGGGATTTTCTTGGTACTTTTCTCAATGTCTTCCATTGAACACTTGCCAAAGGCAAAATACACCAGATGGACCAGCTCCTTTTGATTTAGGTCAGCATGCCTTTGACATCATTGTAAGCACTATCTTTACTGAATTATGTACTAATTTACAGATTATTTTGGACTGGTGATTAAAATGATGCACTGTTCCTCTTGTCCCTGCCTACTTTTTTATAAAAATTGAAGAAAATAGATTGTTCCTTGGTTCCAGTGATCCTATTGCATCACTAGATTTGTCACTATGCAACTGGAAAATAATAGAGAGCTTTACTTGTTAGCTGGATAGCTAACAAATGAACAAATCAAAACAAAACAATCAAAACAGAGTTCTAAAGTTTTCTCTCCTACTCTTTGAATTCTTTCCGTCACAGTACAGTTTCATAGATCTGAAAGTGGACTCTGATACAAAACTAACTCTCCTGTGGATAAATGTGGTTGTCACGTTCTTACAGTGGTCCATTTTCTCTTCATTAGAGTTGTCTTACAGTGAGAAAATTACACAAAGTAGGGTTTCTAATATAATAAAACATTCTTAAATATTACGAAATAGATTGTTTTCCTCCTTCCTACCAAAGATCACTGCAAAGATACACAAGTAAAGATACAAGTGGAAGTCACATAACATATTTTTCTTTACCTTCTTTTAATATCTTTGATTGTAATTTTTATCTTTGGTTTTAATGTTTGGGAAGTAGGAGAAGGACCTTGTTAAAACTTATAGTAAATAAAGTGATAGTTCTTCTACTGCATTACCAAAACCTAATTTCAGACAGTAAGATAAATTCTTTGTAATGTAAAATGCAAGTAGTCATTTAAAGTAATAAACATAGAGTATTTCTAAGTAATAAATCTATAAGTGTGATGTATCTTGTCACAATTTGATTTTTTCCAAATTCATTGAAACAGACAATTTTTGCCCAAGCAGGTAAAGATAGCATTTTAATTTTTTTAAATATAGTATCAGCTGTTATCCCAAATTACATTGAATTATCAGAGGAATAGAGCTAAAGGCTGCATAAATACCTTTTTTTGTATCTCAAAAGGAGGTACAGTAACATATTTAATCTGCTTTCTAGTTCACATTAATGTAGTGCTAAGCCCTGTGTACTTGTATAAACACTTAACTGGTTCAGTGACAAACTTAAAATAGAAAGAAATCTTACATTTTTTTCCCTTAAATATCACAATTTATTTAACTTTTTGAAGAAATTAAAATGTGATTTGATGTATATCACTGTGTATTCACTCTTGCTTTGTGTGCCATCCCAGGGTAGTTCATATCACCGTGTATGCACTCTTGTCTTGTGTGTGATCTTGAGGATCCACAGACTTAAACACTTGAGCTTAATTTTCCCAAGGGAAATAATACGCTAAATAATAGTTTCATCCAATTAAGTCTTCTCAGGCAAAACATGTGCTTGGTGGCCATAACATTTCAAATTAACATCCCACAAGAAAATTAAAATTCAGTGTGATTACCTCAGATGATGATAACGTGCTCATGGCATTTAGTCCACTCAACCGTAATATGGTGTTCTCATAATAAAGGTAAACTATTTGTCAAAATTTGTATTAAATTCAAGATAAGATGTTTTTTGCTGTTTTTTTACATCTTGCATCCTTTCTGTGAACATTAAAGAAAATGTGAAAATACCAAAATAATAGAAATACTCTGAACTTCTGAAGCACCTCTTGCAATTCATTTATTGAGACCGAGAGCTCTCACTGACACGTTACTGGTTTGCAGAGGTAGATTAATGCCTTGCTATTAAGATTCACAGAATCTTCAAATTTTAGACAGTGAGGGATGGTTCACATACTTTGGACTAACATGATTCAAATTCACTCAGGATTTTTTTACTGCACAACCACCTCTGGATCTGCTATTAATTATTCCAAGGTATCTCTTTTTCCTTTTTCCTTGCAGGCAAGTAATGTTTTTTCCCTATTGATGCTGCTGCGAAAAATTTGTGCCATTCTTGATCTTTAGTTTTCACTCTCTGGAACTCTAATAAGGAATTCATAGTCACTCCACCAGAAATCATGACTAAATTCCTCCCTCAGGGAAGAAGTACATTTGTGTGCCCCATCCTGCAGCAATGAAACTACGGCCTGGCAAATATCCATGACTAATCAGTTCAGAAGTCTCCTTAAAGGTTACCATAGATGAAAATGGGCATGCTGTTAGACTGTTTTCCTGAATCCACCCTGGGATTGAAAGTGGAGTAGAAGAGCTTCACTGCAAAAAAAAGTAACAGAACACTGTTATAATAATGGAAATGGTATAATAACTCCTGGGAATGTGGAGGCCTCCCTTGCAGGCTTTTCAAAAGCTGTTTCATGACTTGTGGTGTCATGAAGAATCTGAGTTGGCAATGGAAATTGTCAATTCCCTCACACACATTTGAAAGTAAATGATTGCAGGGGATTCTTACAAAAAAAAAAGAAGTATTTTTCAGAAACTAAGACTTAGGAGGAGAGGGGACAGACAAAGAACACAGAGTGAGTTAACTACTCATCAATAAATAGGCTGGGAATGTTTTAAATTTGCCATACTGTGAAGACAAGTGTAAAAACCTAAATGATGGAATGATCTTATTGGTGGCTGGTAGGTAGGATTCTGAGGACTGAAGAGCTTGTATAATGTAAGGAGTTTATTAGCATTGTACAGGGCTAGTTCTCTCCATGTTGAAATAACGTATTTTGGTAGATGAACACAGTTTAACTTTGTTTACAGACTTCTAAATTATTCAGTATGAGTTTGTTTCTGTCTTCTTAATTGTGGAGGCATGGAGAAAGGACAGCAAAGAGTCTTAAAGTAAGTATTCCTTTTTTTGGAAAGAAAAGAAATAGTGTAAGATCATCACATTTTTTCTGTCCTTGTACCTCTCTATACCATACTGAGATAAATTTGTTTAGTTCTGTTTTAAACAAAACTAAAGGACTCTCTGATGGTGTGGTAACAAGAAGAGATGTTCATGACTCTGTGCTTTACTGAGTTTTTATGTAGCCTAAGGATAAACAATGGCATGAAATCTAGGCTGGAGAGGCTTTCCTTATCATAAGTCTGCTTGTCCAAGTGACATTATCTGAGAAACGAGATTTCTTTAATCATCAGTGTGCTGAGTAGATAAAAGAGAAGAAAATGAAAGATCACATCCTGGAAACTTTTCTGTTCTATTACTTTTGTCATGGCACATCTGCTGTTTTCCCAGATACTCTTGTTTCCAAACACATGGTGCTAGAAAACAAGTCTTGTGCAGTCTGTTTATATGCTTGTGTATAAGTATAGGGAAGAATACACTTTGATACACTGGTTTACTTTAGATTTTGCTGAATTTGGAAAGAAGAATGTCAAGAGAGTGCCTGTGAGTGCACAGAGAGAGAACTGAGCTTTTAAAGTTGCATTTCTGAGAGATTAAGTGCAAAAGATCCCCAAAGCCAGGTGAAAGAAAACAACATTTTTTACTGCAGTTCGACTCTCTTGTGAACCCTCTCAAGAAAATGCAGTTTTATTTTTTATTATTCTTTTCTTTTTTTTTTTTTTTTTTTTTTTTTTTGTAATGACAACTGTCTCATTCTTTCTTTCTTCTGGAGGTAATATAGTTTCTCAGTGGGAAAGTGATCTCCCAAATAAGGTGTTATAGAGCTCAAACAAAAAAAAAAAGCCACAAAAGAATCAGTGAGAAATGAGGAAAACCTAACATAGTATAAGGAATATAGAAGAAGGTATTAAGAGATATAGATGAAATGACAAGAAAAATCTAAGAAATTTGAAACGAAAAATGACTGAGACATATCTATGTTCTTATATATATCTAAAGGGTGGCACATTGCTTTTACAAATAGGTTAAGTTGCACAAGGAGCTGAGACACACACCTTTAACCCTAACAGAGAAAGAGAGGTAGAGAGGATGTAGCTAATGAAGAACTGTGAAAGTTAACAGACCTGTAGCAGTAAGAGTGACAGTTTTAGGCTTTCAACAGGAAAGACTTGTGGTGTTAAGCCTTGGCAAACAACCAAAGGTCCACCCAGCTGCTCGCTCACTCCCCATTCTCTTCAGGACAGAAGAAAATAGGATATAAAAAGTTCATGAATTAAGGCAAAGGCAGGGAGATTACTTACCAATTACTGTTAAAGACAAAACAGACTTGATTTGGGACAAATAATTCAATTTATTGTGCATTAAAGTAGATCCAGGTAGTGAGAAAAAAACATTAAAACAAAACCTTTCTTTCCCCTCTCTTAGTCTCACCATCATTCTTCACTCCTGACTTCTCTAGTTGCCCCAAGCAGTGTGTTGGGGAATGGGGCGGTGGTCAGGAGACAGCAGTTCCTCTCTGCTGCAGCTTCCTCCTCACTCTTTTTCCATGCTTCAGTGTGTACTTCTTTCCATGGGCTGCAATGAAATCTCTGCTCTGGCACTTGGAGCACCTCCTCCCTCTCCTTCTCTGCCCTTGATGTACACTTTCACGTTTTCCACTATTTTTCCCTTTGACTATCCAGCATCTTTGCCCTTTCTTACACATGTTTTCCCTGAGGCATCACAACCTTTTCAGTGGAGCTCAGCTATGAGCTTTGGTAGGTCCAGTGGAGGCAGCTGAAGCAAGCTGTGTCCACCATGTCACCTCTGCAGTACCCGCATCCAGCACCTGGGCACCTGCATGGGGTGGACAGATGTTCACTACTGAGTGATGTGGTAGTTGCAAGCAGCCTTGCAGAAAAAGCAGCAGCTAAAGGGCTGCAGGAGGTGGATCCATTCCAGCTGTGGGTTTAGAAGGTTCAGGGACATAGGCTATTTATGGTCTGGGGACCCATACCTCCAGGACCTGTTTCTTCAGGGACACTGAACATTCGTATGATTCAGGAAGAAACTGCCCTTGTGAATTGAAAATAAAACAAAAACAGTGCAAACCTAACAGCAGGAGGTGAATTATAGTCCTTTTCTTTTTGAATTTACTTCTCATCACTTCTAATCCGGTGACTATGGGTAGCTTCCATGGGTTTTGATTGGTTGGTTGTTTTTTTTTTTAATCTGGATGTAGCAGAATTTTTTTGTTGTTGTTGTTTCCTGTCTGTTTTACTGATACCTAAATACTCCCTGAAATGTTGTGATTACCACTTAGCAGATTAAACAAATAATTATTATTTATTAAAAAAACATCAGTATTCCACAAGTGTTTATTAACATTAACGATTTCAATGGTTAACCATTAACCACGATTAACCATTTCTAAATGTTTTTTATCTAATACTTGTCAGAAAGATGAAAATTTATCACTGGTACCTCTAAGAGTGTAAGACAACACTTATACAGCCCTGGGAAAACAAACTTTTTGTAACTTTTTTCTGGCAGCATCCATAAAATTTTGTTTGCTTGCTTGCTTGTTTTAAGGCAACTGTAAAGTTACTATGTTTGCAAATAGCTATAGTTTATATTACAAATTAGAAAAAAGACATGAATAAACACAAATTCTGAAGAAGGTGCATATTAATTTTAGCACTTTTGTGGAATGGAAAAGCTATACTGCAGGCCTTTATAAATGCACAGAAAAGTGCTTAAATACAGGGAAATGTCATCATGAATGTAGGTTGTTTTTATTTGCTTTTTGTAGCTTTGTGATTTGAATAACGTTGTGTGTGAGAAAACTTAATCCAAAGGATTAAAAGCAAAAAAAAAAAATCACTGAAAATCTGGGACTGTAGCTAGGCTCTAAGCATGAAAATTTGACTTAAAATAGCAAAGCCAGTGATTATCAGCAATGTGCTGTAGAAAATGGAAAACAGTGCATTCGTTTCTGAACTTTAACTTGTCTTCTTTTTTCTCTTCACTTATTTCTTTAGGATGAAAGGCCCTCAAGTTCCAATTACAAACTAAGAGATTTGTTAGAATTCTTTGCACTTTGCAAGATGTATCTTTATAGTAAATATTTTTTGAAGGAAAATTAGGTCTGAAAAGATTTTCATATGAATATGAGGCTTGTATCAAAATTGCACATTTGATATTGATCTAAACTTTTCATCATCCATCTACAAGTTCAGAATTGAGCAGGAATGGCCAACTGCCTTCTATATGTGTACTTTTACTGCATAAATGAGATCAAACCTATTGATAACACCTGAGAATAGGAATTAAGATCCCCTCCATCTGCATTTTGGTGATACACTTCTGATCATTTGAGTAATTTTTTTTTAGAAGCTTTTGGGATGATGCACGCTTGAAGCCAGCAAAGAAGCACTGAACATTCTCACATCTCTTTTGTCTAACCTTTAGTGTTTAGCAAAGATGTTACGGGGATATAGAAGAAGTGGAGGAGAGGGGGTGTGTTTGTGAATTTACAACTTCAGGTTGTTTGAAAGAGTTTTATTTTCAGAATTGCTTTCATGTGTGAGTGTACCTATGTGGGTATATGCACATGCACACAGTTGTTCTCCTAATGTTTTAAAGAAATGTTATTTCTCTAAGAAAATAATGAACTTCCTTTAAGGAATGTGTATAAAATATTCATAACTAAACGTCTCATCCTGCTTCCAAGTAATATTTTGTAGACTGCATATTTAACATATAGTTATATATTTCCATTATAACTTGTCAGAATCTTTCTTCACTTGAAATCAGGTATTAGAAAAAGAGATTTCACTGCTACGAATTCTTGTCTTTCAGTAACATAAGTTTGTTTAGGTACATAACTTTAATGAAAAAAAAAAAAATCCCCTAAACATCGAAACTATTCTTGTACCTTGGAAATCAGGTAGAGTTACAGTTCCCTTTTTTCCACTTCAGTGAAAAATAGTTGCCACACTGCCACCTTATGGCTAATAGAGATTTAAGAAGTAAAACCAGACTGATAGAATGGGTTGGGTTGGAACTGAGCTTGTGTTTTGATAATTCAGCATTTCATGTGGTTTCCAAAGTGTAAGCAAAGAACTATCTGATGTCCTTATGTGGTTCAAGTCTGTATCATATACATTATGTGAATTATGAAAAAAATTAAATGGAACTCAAATCTAGTAAACATGACATTTTTTTCTTCCCAGTGCATCTATGTGTGGTGAGAAATGAAACCATGGCACACACTTAACAACTTCATGTGTGAATCAAAGAATTATTTTGATTATGCTAAATGCAAATATAAGGGTGTTACAATGTACTCTGTAGTAGAATGAGAGGTTCCAAATACATTCAAATTTCTCAAATGTGTGCAAAATGTCTCAAAGTAACACTCTGTATCACTGTCCTTATTTAAACGATTAAAAATTACACAATTTCTGCCAGTCAAAACTGGAAGTAAATGATTTATCTTTATCAAATTCATTAAGAATCATGGCAGATCATCCCTAAGTAAAATAACAAGTAACTCACCCTAACTATCCAATCTTTTTGTTCTTTAAATCTTCCAAACAAAAGTCTTGCAAATAAATCCTTTGGAATAAAAAGATCCCTTCTGAAAAAGCAAGAATTGACAAATGGCAGAAGCAGGCACTGAATACGATGAGTATTAATAAAAAATATTTCACAGCAAATAAAATGCCTGATTAAAAAAAAGCACCTAAATGTTGTTTATTTAATTTATTTTTTAGTTGGTTTTATTATGTGGAAAAAATTTATTGAGTCTATAAAAACGGAATCCAAGAATATCTAAGTGGCTTTCATGCACCACAGTACTATAATTAATTAAAAAAGCCATGTAATCCTTATTTTCAAAGACTATCAAAGCATGCTTGATCATTAAATAAGTATAAACAAACTGAGCAACTTCATCCTACTGTTTATGCGACTGAAAACCTTTCTGTCAGCATCATGTGTAATTTTTCACAATAATTCATATTAAATTTCCATCAGTCAATATCAACCAACATTTGCTTAACTTGGCTTGGAAGCATCCATGCCAGCAAGTGACTTACTTAACTGAAACAGTGTGGAAAAAAATTCAAAAGGATTTTTTAATAGACTTCAGATAATATGGAAGTTCGATGTTCTGGGGAGCTTTTTTTTTTCATTATTGATCCAGATGTAGTCAGAAGTGTATGAGCATGCAGAAAAATGCCAGTAGGAAAACCTGTCTATTTCTCTGATTGTTATTAGAAAAAAAATCAAATCAAAAACAAAACATCAAACAACAAAAAAAAAAAAAAAAACCCAAACCCACACCCAGATAATATGAGAATAAAAGATATGATTCTTTATGAAGAAAGTAAATTCAAAATATTAATATGTGGGAAAAAAAAAAAGAAAAAAAGAAAAAAAGAAAACATCCTGCAAGCCAATCTGTACTAGACATAAAATGCTCTGAGGGCTAGAGCACCTGTCCTATGATCTTAAGGTTCCTTCCAAGCCAAACCTTTCCATGATTCTGTGATACTGTAACAGTATGAATACAACTGTATGAGAGAAAATTTCCCTTGCAACAGGATGAGTCTTATGCTCCCCCTCCAAACTGATTGATATAATAGACGGAGCCTAGCTGAGAATTCCTTATTTAAACTGATTGTATAGAACTAGAAAATTCACTCACATTCATTATATCTGGAATGCTTAAACCAAATAATTTTTTTCTAAAAGGGAATTTGAATCTATTTCCTATCATAGGATTGTCTAAACTGTGTGTAAAGCATAATCCTTTAGTAGCACTAAATAAGCTATTGTGTTTATATTCTGAAGATAAAGACTATTATTTTTATTTGCATAATATTACAATATGTATCAACAATATGTAGCACAACTATTTAATTCTAAAGAAAAAGCAATGAAATTAATCAAATTTTTTTTGCAGAGTTCCATTGAAGTGATAATTTAAGTGGTTTGATTTTCATTCATTTATGAGACATCAGTTACATTTGTATAACTGGAAAAAAACTCAGATAATGAATTAAATCTTTGAAGAAGAATTGGTAGAAAACTTTCCATGACAACACTGAACTACTGTATGTGTGCTTCAAGCAAACTCAGCTGCTTTTTGAAGAACTGTGCAAACTTACCTCCAAATACTATATAATTATTATTCATATCTGTTCTCTCAGTCCCAAAATGTATGTTTATACTGCATAGTTTCTTGTTTTGTATAAGACCTGCTTATATCAAGAGTCTAAATTATTATGTACTTTGTGGAAAAGTTTATCAACTATTTCTTTTGGATTTAGTAATCAATATGCAGACCTCTGTAATCTGTGGGTCCCATTCAGTTTGTGAAGAGAGGTAAAAATTATTAATTTACCTGATGATATTATTAATTTACTCTGATGATCTCATATTGAATTAGCTTCTTAACAAAAATTAATTTATGTTTCGCAAACCGCAGTATGATTAACTACGACCATGCTGCACACATGCTAAATGGAGAACAAATGCACAGACATTTCAATGCAAGAATATTTACTATTTTGTGAAATTCAACATAAAAGATGGAGACAGAGATATTTTAAGGGTATGTTCATACATAATTTCCCTTGCAATAAAACACCTCTAGGTCTTTAATGTATCAATAAAGATTTTAAGACATGATAAAAAATTGAAAGGGGCAGAACTATCTGCCATGTGAAGATCTAACAGTTCTTTAAATCACACACCAGGAATCTCAGGTCAGGTACCCAGAAAACCAATGAAATGTACTACTCAGCCCCGCTAACACACCAAAACAGAGTACCATTTTACTGTGGATTCTATTCTGAGAATTAACATAGAAAAATGTTATCAAATGGTTCAATGCTTCTACTGTCAATTAAGAGATCACATTTTCCCAGTACTTACAGGGATAACTTTCCCATTAGCTAAACACTGAAGCTCAGTGTGACCTCAAAAAAAAAAAAAGCAAATGAGAAAAAATGCACACACAAAATACAAAATCTGTAGGAAAATAAAAACCAAACATAACTTTCGCTTTTTTGAAAAAATCCACCTTTTTGAGTTTGGTTGCATTCAGCATTGTCGTAAGTTTCAATACCTTCATTGCCATTACCAAACCAACTAATCCACCACTTCTAGGTTTTTTTAGGTTCCTTTCATTTTACTAGATTTTTAAAAGGATCTAAAAAAATTCTCTATTATTATGTACCACATTAACAAACAAGCACAAAAATATAATTACTTCATGTGTTCTCAGTTTTAATGGCTTCAGACTAAAATACTCCTTCTACCCTGGAAGAAACAGTCAGTAACATGATTTCTCTAAATTGCTTGCTAGACAAGCTAGACAATAGACTTCATGAAATATGTTCTACACGCAAATACGGTCAATGAATTCAAATATCTACTCAGTGGTTAAGTTAAATTTAAGATTAACTAGAGATTAGTAAAAATTATCTCTGCATTTTGGAAAACTTCATGGCATTTGCATGAATGAATGTGTAAGCCTAATCTCAGTAGTACAAGCAAAAATAGTAGTGAAAGGGAAGTGTCACTAAATGCAGCAATTCCTTCCTTGAATTCTCAGGCTTTTGGCACATCCTGTCACTATTCCACTGTTACTATAGCTACATCTGTTATTCAGTTTAATGTGCATATGTTAGCTTTCTATCTTTTGTTTGTAGCCAATGAGATTATTTCAGCTGTTTGTGGGAGTTTTTAATTTGTTAAGGGATAGGGTTTTAACAAATCAGTTGCACTTCAAAGTGAACCAGGAATCAGTGAAGACTGCAGTAGCACTGATTTCATATTTCCCCCTCAGAAAGGTCGGTGGGCAGGCAGTTTCTTGAACAAATACCCCAAGCATAAGAATTTGGTAATCTAATTTAGAAAGCAATAAAAAGCATGGATGACAGAAAAAATATTACATTAAAAATGAAAAGCCAGAGCAACATAAAAAAATCACAGCATTCTTAGTAAAAGGATTTCTTAGCTGTTGTCCTGGGTTCAGCTACAGCAGTCATTTTTTCTCCTTCTTAGTAGCTGGTGCAGTGCTGTGTTTCTTGACTTTCAGTCTGGGAACAGTGCTGATAACACCGATGTTTTTAGTTGTTGCTAAGTAATGTTTACTCTGACCAAGGACTTTCTCAGTCTCATGCTTTGCCAGAGAGGAGGGGAAGCCAGGAGGAAGCAGAGACAGGACACCTGACCCAAACTGGCCAAAGGGCTATTCCATACCACAGCACGTCACGCCCAGTATATAAACTGGGAGGAGTTACCCAGAAGGCCCAGATTGCTGCTCTGGTCGGGCTGGGTGTCAGTTGGCAGGTGTTGAGCGGTTTGTGTCCTCTCCCCTTGTTATTCCTCTTATCATTATTATTGGTAGCAGTAGTGGTTTGTATTATACCTTAGTTACTGGAGAGCTGTTATCTCAACCCGTGGGAGTTACATTCCTTCGATTCTCCTCCCCATCCCTCCAGGAGCAGGGGGAGGAAGGAAAAGGGGGGGAGTGAGAGAGCGGCCGCGGGGGTGGCACGTGGCGGCCGCGGTTAAACCACGACAGCTGTTTTTTGTCTTTATTATGTTTATCTATATTTACTTTTAAGTGTTTGCAATAATCCAATTACTTTATCTCTGCTTTGTACCTGTAGTAGGAAATGAAAGTTGCATGAGGGAGATCAATCTTGGAAAAAAAAGGGGGGGAAATTAATGTAGACTAGTTCTGATGTTACAACTAAGTAATTGAGAGTTATACAACTGGCCTCATAACTAATTATTTCAATTTTATTACATATCTGAACTTTGTGTGGAAGAGAAAAGATAGGGTAGGATGGGGTGTCACAAGATGATAATTAGAAACAGAAAGAGCAAAAGGAAGTTTCATCTCTCTGCAACTGGAACAATCAAAAGGGAAAAAAGGCCCTTCAGCTGAACATCATTAATTTGTATCTAGTATATTTGAAGACTTAGTATGGAAGCTGTAAATAAGCAAATTACCAGCTGTCAGAAAAATTCTCAGTATTAATTTAAACGAACATCCTTTAGGCAAGCTAACATTTTGTTAGCCTGCAGGCTAGTTCTACAATGGAAAAATGCATAAACAAACAGTTAATTTATTTCAAAGTTCTTTTTCCATGTTCGTACTCCTATGAAAATAAACTCTGACACCTAAAGAACTGTCTTTATAAGAATGAACAACATCATGAGTGACCTCCCTGTACAATACATGATTAAACAGATGGTTGTTATTCTGTTTGTGCCCTCTCTTTTTTTAAAGGTAACTTTTACATTGTAAGATTTTGTTAGAACACATGTGTCTCGTGAAGGTCAGACTGTAACACTTTTTATCATGAATCTAAAGCAGATAAAAGCTACTCCATGATTTATGTTTGTGTACTGTACAAGATGTCAACTATGAAAGGTAACCTTGGTCAGTTCCTCAAACAAAACTGTCTCAGAGATGTCCTTACCATCTGAAACAACAGTTTGTCCTCTGTAACTCATAAAAGGTTCTGCTAAATATGATTTACCTAACGCTGCCCAGAAAAGAAAGAGACTGTAAATGCACCTGCTTATATTACGCCCTTTTGACCATGTCTCCTGAGCAAAAAGGAGAGCAGAGAAAAGACACTGCTGTTAGCACCTATTAAGTTCCTATGTCTGTATAGGGAAATGTATGACCTAAGGCAGGTCATACAAAGCAGCAGTTCATGCACTATTAATTAACACTATACTGTCATATTATGTCTATGATTCACCTAACTTCCAGGAAAAAAAAAGTCTTGTATTTTCACCAAGTAAATACTTAAAAAAAATGGATCTTTATACAATAATGACAAAATTACATGATTCACATGTTAACTTTCCCCTAGTCACATCATCCCATAACGTCTTTGGGAAAAATAAAGGAGAAAAAATATATATAAAAGAATAAACTTTGTACAAACAGAAATGCCATAAGCTTACCATGTTGATGATCTATAATTCTTACGAACCAGTCACTGCCATACTTTATAAGATAACCAGTTGATATACATTAGAAGAAGTTAAACTTTGAGGTTAAATCCAAAGGAACAGGCTTCTTTTCATTCCACAGCAGATCTTTAACCTAACTTTCATAATGTAAGGGTTTTTTTTTTTAATACAACAGCCTTTATATTCCTGATTCACAAGACAAAACCCACCAAACATGTAATTTATCTCTTTTGGTTCCTTGTACAGATATTAATATTCCAGTACAGGTCAAAGTGTTAGCAATATAATTACTGTGCTAATGAGGGTGTACCAGATGCTTCAAGAATGAAACTCATCACAACATCTCCACAATCTACAGCTATTGCTCAACTTCTAGGCAGCCAGTAAAATACTCAGCCTTCTTTCCCAAAAGCCAGCTATTTATAAGCGTGGGAAGTGTGTTCGGCTGAGACGCAGATAATCTGAAAATTACAGGTCTGAGAGAGCATAATTCATTTAAAGATCACAGCTAAAGTGGAAAGCAAGTTGGAAGGGATGCAGAAAGACAGACAATGTTTGACAAAGTTTGAAGCAACCTTCACTTTCATACTTCTCTTCAATCAGTCTGGGAGGACATGTTGACATTGGTCACTGGGCTTGCACTTATTTTCTTGCTTTATTGGAGAATCATATTCTGAATTTACATACCTATCCTTCTTTGAAGTCAGCTATGCACAAATAAATAGCTTGCAGTTGCACATAAAGTACTATAATTACAATCTCCCCCGAAGAAATTTTTACTGTATATAAAGATTAGTGCATGAAAAAGAAATTCTTGTTCCTCTATTACAGGATTTTTGTAATACAGTGTTATATTTTGACAAATGTAATATTTATTCCACTAACGCAACAAAATACAGTCACTAATGTTTATCTGTCCTGTTTTTAGTAATTTCCACGCCAGTTTTTCTTTGAAGAGTATTTGGAAATATGCTATCCTGGAGAGTCTTTTAAAATCAAGTAACAAGCTGAAGTTTATAAAAAAAAGGCATACATTCATATTCCTACTGAAACAAAGGACAACAGTGCAACTAAAACAGTATTATGGAAAAGAGTTTAAGGAAAACTCATTTCTACATTGTATCTCTCAATAAAACAAACATTAGTAACATTTTGTTTCTGGTGATTTTACCTGATTATAATGTTTATTTACAGTACAAAAATAATGAATCTTAGTGTTCTCTGCATATAAAATTGTGGGAAACAAAACCATATAGCCAAATAAGTCAAGTTAGGGCTTATCCAGAGGCTATTTAGCATTTAAAACAAACTATCTGAAAGATTTACAAAGCCACAGGCTTATCTGGGACTGCTGTGAAATGCAGCTCTCTCCACTGGGTTTAGTGCAGAATCATGTGATATTCTGAAAGGGTAAACTCAAAGCTTGCTTGTAAACTGTATCTTAAAAACACATGATTTTACATTTTTGAGAGAAAGAACATAGAATAATGCTTCACGTTAACTGTAGCTATGTCTCACAGTTAATACCTTACTAAATTAAATAGAACAATTTAACCCTTACTTCATTAGTTATATGAAATTCATAAGGTCTAAAGAGTTTTCAGAGTAGCAATTACTGTATAGGTGCTTGGAAAACAGAAAACTTCTGAATTTATTTCCTGTATTTTGATGAGCCCCCAAATATTACCCATTTCATTTATTTTACAGCATATTTTCCATTATTTTTCCAAATGTTTTCCACATTTTCTATGTTTTCCCATTGATATTTCTCTTACAGAAAGAAGATTTTAATGTTTATGGTAGTTTTTTTTTTTTTTTTTAAGAAATTTAATAGTAGACTAGGATTAAAATGCAAACCTTCAAAGTCACAGTACATTGACATAAAAAAATTACTAACAAGACAGTAACATAATCAAACCATATCAACTAACTGATACACAAAGATTCTAGCAGATCATATATTTTTTTAAAAAAATTACTAGTTCTGTAACATGGTTAGGTATGTTGGGAAAAAAAAGAAATAGAGTTTATGCATAAGACTTTCCTCACTGGTACCAGGATTATAGTTTAAACATGGCAATATTTTAATTTTTTTTCTTTTTCCTCTTATTCTAGAAAGATGTTTACATGCAAAGACAGGAATGAAGGAGTCCTCTTCACAAACCATCAAGAAAAATATCTTCAGGGAGAAATTACATAATATTGCTATTCCTTCTGCAAAAACCTTTGAGTGTTCTAACTCCTATCAGCAAAGATAAATTAATATGAAAGGGGAAAAGAGTAGCAAATTTTTGTTATATGAGAAAGATGTAATTTCCAACACACATAAGGAAACAGATTTTTTGAAGAATAATGCGTAAGCCTTCCACAAAGCCTGCATTTATGTTTTAAGATTTATGTAGTGTCTTGTGAAGATGCATTCTGGGCATTTATGGAGCTGGATTTTTATCAACCTGTTATAGTCACGATTTGCAAGCATTGGCAGGATGGGGCCAGGAAAAATATGCAGAAGGGTTACTGCAGACAGTGATGTCATGCAGAATTATAACACAGGGAAAAATTGTAAAAGAAAAATTGGTCAAGCCTGAATCAACAAACACAACACCATGACCCAGTGATGAGGATCTCATCAGCAAGTCTAGATCCACAACTCAGACCAGCTCTGACTCTAATTTCAGTTGGTAGTAATAGCAAAAGCAAATGACAACAAAGACATGATAAAAGATGTCCGTTGCTAGTACAGACCAGTAGATTTATACATTTATTACGTTAATCAGCAAGTTTCTCTGGGCAAACACCTGATTATTCTGTGTGTTTCATTGCTACAGCAATAGCAGTGACCCAGAAATTCCATAGCATAATATAACCAGAGCTATTTTATAAGGACAAGCTTTTTCCCTGATAATCATTATTGAGTGAAGCTCTATAGTGCCGATATGAACTAATCTACATTACATGTCTAAAAAATTGAATAGAAACTTCTGTTTGTAGGATACCTTTGTCCGTGGCAGAGAAGGCATTTTAGTCCACTAATGGGATAAACTGTACTCTAGTGTATTCTTTCTTCCAATGTCTAAAAAGTTCAGAGGTTTTGGTCTGCAATCTTGCAAGATATTATAGTAATTATATTACATTATAATAATTATGTTAATTTATGTTGTTATATTCTATATATTGCATTGCATTGCTTTACATTATATTAATTATATTAAATATATTAAATATTATGTTTAAAAAGGTTTGTAACAAAAATTGTAGACAAACAGCTATCTTATAGTACCGTAAAGCACAAATGTACCAGATATACAGAACAGACATAGTAGAGCTAGGACAGTACTGACCAAAATTAATGTTCACCGAAAGAAAGAATAGAATTCAATTGAAAACTAGAAAAAAAGCTTGAAAGATCAAACTAGATAGATTGTAAATACCTAGGTAATATTGTTACATTTAAGCTACAATTGCATGCAACTGAAGACAATGGTTATGAGTATTGCACTATTTCAAACAGCTGAATAAGCTATTACCATGAAATATCAAACAACCTAAGCTTAGATTGGAAGAAAACTTTCCTAAGCATCAACAAGCTCAGAAGAAGAAACTAAAATTCTTTCCAGTATGAAAGCAAAACTGTAAGAGTAAGTAAGGACCTGAGAATTCATAAACAGAAGATTCTAGTTTTGGCAGCTCTATATATGAGATGCATCTAATTAAAGCGTTTTTTGTCTTCTGTCAATTCATAATAAAGCAAGTAGAATGTGAAGGTCACTCTTACTACTTAACATGTAGAGAAGCTGAGACAATAAAAATAGCATAGCTTTATACCAGCCTGCATATAGCAGGCACGAGGCAATGCAAGTCATAGCAATCACAGCAACTTATACCTCTTAAGTTAAATAAATCACTATACATATGTGCCCTAGCTGAAGCCTAGCCTAATGGGAGAGCAGAAGCAGGAGGTTAACATATTATAACAACCACTTCAAGGGTGGTCAGATTTCCTGGAGGTGACTTTTAGTAAGAGCTTTTAGGATTGGGTTCGCACGGATGTATTCCATGGAAATGAACGTATTCCCATGGGAGTTCCAAAGTAGTTGATTAACAGGAGTTGGCTTTATCAGAGTTTATCAGAGAGATGGTGCATTTTGCCTGCTGAGGGAAAGGGAGAATTCTGCATATAGCAGAAAGCATACGCAGGGGGAATTCTGCACATACCATATAGTCAGAAAGAAAATTGATGTCATGACAGTGCTGTGATGTGTGAAAATAGCAAAGAGCTAAACATAATGAAACTAACAAAATGAAAATGTTTAGTAAAGTGCACGATGGAATTCAGAAAGAGCGTGAAACCACTAGTAATTACAACAGTCATTTTTCAAAACTCATTTTTCAAGATTTAATTTTTCAAATACTCAACAATTTTCTCTGTGTAAACTTACACTTCAGTCTCCTTGTTTCTGAATCCTTATATAAAAAAATCTAAATGCATTATAAGAATATATTGAAATTTATGCTACAGTTTTGTTTCACATTTTTTTTTCTTATTTTCTATTCTCACTTATAAATCACATTTTAAAGAAAGGGGTCACTTATTATAGCTTTGTTGCTGTTGGTCTAAATATGCAAGAAGTAAAAATCAGCCAAACAACCAAACATCATCCATGTGCATTCTTAATTTGCAAAATTATGCAGATTATTTGGTTTTTGGTTGTTTTTTTTCTTCTTTTTTTTTTTTTTTTTCCTTCTTGAGCACCATCTGCAGTATTTCAACCATGTAAAATGCTGTTTAGTGCCATAGGGGGACTTACATAATTTGCATTGAGTTTCCCTGAGAGTAGTACAAGTGGTTTGTTATGACACATTTGATCAAGTTAACTCTTACTATCTCGTAAGACTAACATCAAACAACAAAACAACTCTAGTCTTACTGTAGTTGGGGTGAAGCTGAAATTAAAAAAAAGCCTAACTTAAAAAAACCACACCAAATAAAACCCAAAACCAACAGCACAACACACAATTTGGACTCATATGTCTATCAAAAAAACTTTAATACCAAGTGATCCAGTTACTCTGCATTAACTTCCCATGCAGAAGTGTCCTTTTAGCAGAGTTAATGAGATTTACCATAGTAAAATCAACCGTCTACCTGAAATCTCTGTAATCAACATGCTTACCTGTCTTTCACTACAGACGTCTATAAATTATCTTGAACTTTGCGTATAAGAATCAGTAACAATCATTTGGAGTATTCATGGCAATTAGCTGATAGACACTGATGTGATACATGCTAATAGGGGCACTCCTTCCTCCACTGAAGACATTACTTTCCATTAATTTCTTCTTACCTGTTGAGAGATGCCAGCTCTCAAGAAAATATTCCTATTTAAACAAGAAAACCTAAGGTTCTGACACCACTTTTGGACTATCATAGCAGGCAATGTGATTATATCTTAGTGTCCTTTTCATAATATGGTGGAAATACAGATAAATGTATATTTTCCTGAAATAGAAGGGATTAAACTGTTCTGTTTAAACAGACAATGTTGACAATGATTACAAAAAATCTCCTGTGGCGAAACTGAGTGATTCGCATAATGCATCTCTCAAAGGAAAGCAAGGGTCATCCTTTAGAAGCATGACTAGAACAGAACCCATATTTTTAATATGAATTTTTCCTATTTCTTAGTTGTCTTGCTTTTTTTTTTTTTCCCAAGGTTTTGTTGAAGTATATCCCTCAGCTGAACCTACAAAGAACTAAAACCATTCTCTTGCCTTAATGAAATACTATTCTACACTTCCAAGAACAAAATTTTCTTAACCCAGATTTTAATCTTTTCACTGAGTAATGTAAATTGCTGGTTTTGTTTGCATTGTTTGATGATATCCACAGAGAACTTGGTGTTTCCCAAAACACGCAGAGGATTATTAAATATTTTCTTTTATGAAACTCACTGAATTTCCTAAGAGACCATCAAAGACTGATCGATAACTCTGGTTCCCTAGGTTAAGCAAAACTCATATACAACATAGTCTTAGAAGTTTATCATGGAAAATGTTTGATTGTGTATATTTAAATCCTAGCTTATCACTTCATTCTTACAAACTTAAGCATCAAATAATTAAGTGATAAAAGTAAGCTGGATAACAAATAATTTTCCTGATAACCTAGAACTATATTCATATTGATCAAAAGCGAGGCTTTTTAAAGTTTTAGTGCAAATTCTTAGAAAATAAGCAAAAGAGAGAACAGCTGTTAATAGACACTTAGGGTTAGGTCTTAAAAACGGGTTCTCAGTTTCAAGCCAAGCAGGAACTTTTATCCTCACTTTCTTCAATTCAGACTATACTTAGATACATGTGTGTGTCGCTCTATCAGATAACCTGTTCTGAAGAGAAAGTTCTTTCCCAGCACACACTATTACAATATTTCCACATTCACTCTGCAATCCATCGAGACCTTAGATAACAATAATATATAGCTTACATTTCCTTAAAGTTCTAGATATAAAACTGTACATTAAGCTAAGCACTGACCAAATCAACTTGCATATTCTTTTGGGGAATTAGGTAAATGCTTTCCAGTTTATCTCAGATGGCTTTCTTTCTCTGCCTGCAGCTATGAATGCATGGAGGATTTCCAAACTGCAGTCTCACAGGATGCAAGTGTTCTCACAAAAATAGTATCATGAAATTAATATTATAGACAGAGACAGATGGTGAACTGCATTTATAAACCAAAAAAAATCTTCCTGCTTATGTTATACCAAGTATGTCTGAAAATTTGGCAAGGCAGGATTTAAAGTTTTACATAATATGTTTGTTTACTTATAATCAAAACTTCCTAAGAAGATTTATTTCAGGTTAATTTTTTTTGCTATGAACAAGGACATCAAAGAATATACATGGTTTCATGCAGTGTGATTACATTCACGCAGTGCAGGGCCACTAACAGAAATATTAATACACAGAAAATTGTTTTGGTAAAAACAGCAATCCAGTTTTAACTTTAACAAAGAATTTATAACTTAAATATGTCTCAAAGCAGATACGAACTGGCCTAAAACTATACAATTTTTCAGTCATCTTTAACCAAAGTCATTGATTGGCTGCAAGTAAGATAAGAAGATCATAACCACCAAAAAATATTGGAGAGGATATAGGGAGTCATCTGTGTTATTCTGAGCACATAACAATGTATTTAAAGAAAACAAAAATATTTTAGAGGCTTCTGTTCTAAATAGATACTTTGGTGTTTATCCTGCATATGTTTTATTATGGTTAATTGAAAATATAAGTAAAATTTACTGGTTTAGTATCAACCAAACAGAAAAACAAACCCTGTATGGACATTTTGAAATTTGTAGATATTACTAATCTTTTCATTTTGGGTTTGTTGTTGGATCTTTCTTTCTTTATGAAGTTTGAAGTGCTAAGACAGATATATAAGAAGCACAGTTCTGTCATACTACTCATAGTGGATTGCTCCAGAAAATGTATTTCCATTACAATAATGCTAGCCACAATTTTCAAACTTGTATTTTCAATGCACCAGATGTTCCGTCTGATCCGAGTAATAAAGGATGAATTTTCGTTGTTGCTACCTTTGTTTCCAACTGCAAGTTAAATGATACAGTATCTCCTACTGCTTTTCAATTAAATCTGTTCTGCAAAAGCATGAAGTATGCTCTTGTGACAATGTGCTGCATTTAGAGCTTATCTGTGTTTGCTTTGCTGAAATCCATAGCTTGGACTATAACTTGAGAAAAATGAGCTCATGCCCAGGAGGGAGACAAGAAAAAGAAATGGGTCCTAAATATAACATTTTTGATTAAAAAATACAGGCATAGATCTAAAAAATATGTAATTGGAAGGATCAAAAGACACAGGATGTATGTTCAGGACCCCTGAACATGTATGATGTTATACACCAGTGTGCAGTATTTTGTCAAAATCATTATCATGAGAATCTGTAATGATTACCTTCAAGGAAAGAGGCATGGTTTTTCAAATCTTGTTCTTTCTAGTTGAGTAGAACTTTTCACTTTCATCTTCTGGTTTTCTTTTTTTTTCCTTTTTTTTTTTTTTTTCTACAGAGTCTCTGCTTTAAAGAAATGTTTTTGTTCTTAGGTCTACTGCTAGAGTCAGTGTGATCTATTCCATTCCACCTTATGGGTGGATGATGATTCTCTTTTTTTGTGGGCACATACTTTCCCCAAACTATTTTTTTCAAATTATGGTGTTCTTCATTGTTTAGGTATTTACTTTAACCGGCTCAAAATTACCCGTATTCACAGAAATGTGATAGAATATTATTTAGAAAGACAAAATTTTGAAATTAATTTTACTAGAGACAATTACCAGCATGATGTTTTTCTTTTCCACTTTTCACATTTTACCTCTGTGTCTTACAGTGAATGTGAGCCACTGTAGATTTTTGTGAGGAATCGTGAGTTATAGGGGAGGGGAGCTCAGTAGGGTACATGAAATTAAGGTCTGTCTGTGACAACAGGTTTATATGGAATTAAGTAGCTAAGCCAACTTATACTCTCTTTGGAGTAAGAAATGGTATAATTATTTCTAGCAGCTATTAAACTTTGATTAAATTTTATTTCTTTAATGAGTTTACCTTTTCCTCTTACTTATTTTTACTATCAGTGCCCATTAAGAATAACTTCAAATACAATTACTGTCCTTTCTCCTATTTTAGAAACAGCATTATTTTACATTTATTAACTATGACATTTATAATCTGAATAAGTCGATTACAGCAGGACAATAAAAAGGCCAGTAGCATAGCTGTGGCACCCCAGAACTCATAATGGGCTTCAAAACATCAAAAACCAGGAAAATACTCAGTAGACAGCCAATGCAATCTCTTTAATGCATCAGCCTGCTAATAGAAGAGTTTGAGAACAATTTTAAAGTGACTGTGATAGCTGTAATATTTTACCAGATGCATAAAGGACAAAATTGCTGACTGGCAGACCAGCTGTCTAAATGACTTCAGCAGTTAGTTTAACACAGTTTTTCTGTTAAAGTCTAGGGGATGGAGAGAAAGATACACTCTTAAACATTTGCCATGATTTAATCAGGGTATCTGAGATCACTTCCACCATGTGACACTTAAGTCCTTAACCCTGAAAGTGCTTAGAATACAATCTTTCTACCAAAACAGTGAACTACTGTCCAGACAATTAAGATGATGGTACATTAACAGGAAAATAACCACGGCAGTCCTGCTATTATTAGTTGATTCTAGCTAAAAGTAGATGACCTGGTACGAGTATTTATATGGCTATTAAGCAGCACTGTTCTTTCGGTTGTAAATATTCTAACTACAGAAAATTGCATGAATATTACATGAGAAATTGTAGCAAACCAAATGCACTGTAAGTAGTCGAGTTACAAAGTTAACTATACAGAGGACAGCAAATACTTAATATTGTTCTCTTCATCATATAAATTTCAGAGAGAGTTCTCAAAAGAATAAATGACTCTTCCTGTACATCAGGCCAAGCTGGTGGTAGTTGGGTGGCAGACTGAAGTATGAAAAGATGAATGGAAAAAAATACAAGAAACTTCATTTCTAAACAGTGAGAAATCAACTTAGTGTAAAAGTAACCAACTTGATTACTCAGTGAGAAGGGCCTGTGGCTGCCACTACTTTCTCTCTTTCCAGAACCCAAAAACCCCTGACTATTTTTTGCAGGATATGCAGTAACGGGCATCATTTAGTTTCATAAGTAAACTTTTTTCTATGCCCCAGTATCCCTGGTGACATCAAATGTTTCTAATATTTGCTTCTGCAATTGGATAACATTTTTTTGCTATTATCTTTTCACATTATATCAATGAAATCTACTTCCCTTTGTGAAAGTTGCTAAGTTCCATTACAGATACTAAATAAACATACAGAGACTATTTAGTGCTGAATACCATTTCAACTTAATCTCTGTGTTGCTTGTAATAGATTTTTCTGTTAATGGACTGTTTGAAAAAGCAAGTTTCATTAAGAACACTAT
>NW_009910532.1:32182-40764 GCF_000696875.1 Nestor notabilis
CAAGACTTAGAAAGTAACAGTACTTCTACTTGGTGAATAAAAAAGTAGTAGTTTAAATGAGGGACAGAGATGTTACATGCAGTATCTGTGGACAAGAAAGCCAATGTGGTTTGTTAAAGCCTCAAGAAACAGTGCAAATTCTTCCACAGTTTTTATCACTGATAGCTGAACATTACTGAATTTTCTTCTAGTACCTTGATTTTGAATTCCTCCACCAATATAGATATCACTCCCTTCTTTTAAAATTGCATGTATTTTGCTATAAAGGTTAGGCCCTTAAAAGTGTAATAAAAAGCTAATAATTTCCAGTAATTTCAAATAAACCAACATTTTTTCTGAATTTTCAGAAGTTGTAAACTCAAAGTTTCAAAAATGTAACCAATCTTGGGAAGTCAGAATTAATTCTATAAGATTGAGCTTGCATTGGAGTAGCAAACTTAGAATCATAGAATCATTTAGGTTAGACCCTTGAGTCCAACTGTTAACCTAACACTGCCAAGTCCACCACTAAACCATGTCCCTAAGTGCCACATCTACACATCTTCTAAATAGCTTCAGGGATGATGGCTCAAACACTTCCCTGGGAAGCCTGTTCCAATACTTGATAACCCCCTTTTAGTGAAGAAATTTTTCCTAATATCCAATCTAAACCTCCCTTGCACAACTTGAGGCCATTTGTTCTTGTGTTGTCACTTGTTACTTGGGAAAGAGACCGACAGCAACGTTGTTTCAGTTACTACAGTTTCATTGTTACTACAACATTGTTTCAGTTAGTTGTAGAGAACGGTAAGAATTCTCCTCAGCCTCCTTTTCTCCAACAGGACACCACAGTTCTGTTTTAAGCTTTCAACAGTTATTGAAGTAAATGTGATCATATAATAAAGTACTCCTGATGTGAAAATGCTTATTAAAATCAATCCACATCTTCAGCAATGGGATAAATATGAGATCACTGCATTTCATATAACTTATAACAATGGATATTTTATCTTCTGAGCGTATTTTTTTTAAATCTTCCTTTAATCTTTTTCTAGATGTGATGTTTATAGTCATGCCTTATATGCCTTATATAAGTGTTATGTACTTACAAAAGTAACATGAAAATAAGATGCACAAATATAAGATAAGGAACTGACAGAAATCAAACAAATACGAGATTCTCAAGTGCTGCTATTCACAGACTTAAAAAAAAAAAAACCTCAACATCTGAGAAACAAAGGTAAAGTTAATTGTTCCAGGAATATTTGCTAGAAGTATATGTAAAAAAAAGAAAAAGAAAAAAAAAAAGGCCTTGTATTGTGTTGAATAAAGAACAAATCGAACCTTCAAGCATGGATTTACTAGTGAGCAGAAAGAACAGGATTTCCTTCTCCTTCCTTTCACCATCAATTGCACTGTGAACCCCAGCATCACACAGGTAACTGTGAAGACTCAGTGTAAACCCTATTCACCTTGACAAACTAAGAACTTCAGGCACAAGAACTGATGGAAGCATTTTATAATATTAAGGTAATTGCAGATGATATTTCACATCATGATTCAGGAAATTAGAAAGATAATAGAAGGAGGTGAAGGCTGATGAAAATTAATAATGTTTTGCTTGTTGTTTTGTTTCTTTTTTCAGAACAGACCTCATCTGACTTCCTATTTTAAATGTGCATACTTGCTCACAAATGTGAAAAATTCTCTCTAATCTGTAAACCAAACAAATATATAAATAACGCATGTTAAGAAGTGACTTTATTTTGTCTGTTTTAGCAGGTACAAGAAACTACATGATCAGTATTGAATTTGAAGCAGAAACTTACAATCTCTGGTCGTATTCAAAAATGTCCCCAGTGGAAAAGAGTACACCAACAAACAGGGGCAAGCTTCTCCACAGGGAAGCAGTCAAACAACTGTGAAACCAAGAAAATGGAGGATGCTATCTGCAGTATGTAAAAGTCACATTGTTCTGGAAATTGTTGAAAAACTTCTGATCACCACTAAATTCTGTTAAGTACCTGTAAGCACTGAGTATCAGTTATTCTCTCCAATGCTTTTTCAAGTATGGAAACTGTATAAAACATTCATGAATTTTCATACATATTTATAAACAGGTTATCTACTTTTCACAGTAATAACTTAAGACTACAAAGGTAAAAATAAACTTCACAGTTCTGCAGTCTTTTCCAAATGAAAAGATGACTGAAAACCCTACTGTCAAGCTCACTGGTGTGCACCAATATGTAAAAAACATGTTATTGCTTAAATGTACAAAGCTTTTTCATTCATTGTAGGCTGCACATTTTGGTGTCCTCCTCACTTTACACATCCAAGATGTCAAGGTCATAAAAGAAAAAAAGAAAGAAAGTAAAGATTAGGTTAAAAAAGAACAGGTATACTGGAGGGAGAAACAGTGCAAGAGCTGTTGCCAACCCTCTCTCTCTTTGGGACTGCTGTGCTTCCTTAATATAGAACGGTGTAATCACAAAAATAATAACTCCAGCAAATGTTTGTAGGTATCTGCTCATTTTCAAATCTATAAAAGAAAGGTATTATTTACATGTCTTTTCTGAGTCCTTTCGCAGGACAGACATTATTTCATACGCACAAGAACAATGGTTATCATTGCAGTCCGTTTCTGTGGTTGGGTATAATTTTAAGCAGATGCTATTTAATGCTGAAACAGCTATTAAAGGCAGCCATGCATGTAAGTGTTTCTGTGGATTGATTAGTGAATACTGCTCACTCTACCAATCACTCTATGACCTTGACTGTGATTTTTTTTCTGTTTTGCCTATCAAACTAGTGTTTTGGCTACTTTCTTAACTATGCAAAGAGATCCTAGAATTCACCAATTAGCTGAACTTGATACCTCACCTCTGCTGCTGCTGTTTTACCAGTGCCTACACACAGTAGTGCTCCTAGAAAAAGAAAAAAATTCAACAGACTGTATTTTCATCTAAATCTACTGCAAATTATACACAGAAAGGAGTTATAAAATCTCTGTACCATTAATTTTCAGTAGAACAGATTACAGAGTAACTAATTCTCACATCTGATATCTTATAGGTTTTAAAAATGTACCCATAATGCCTAACAGCATTTTAAGTGATGTAACTTGAGTGCAGAGCAATTCAAACATAAAACTGGCACACCACCACTTTTTTTTTTTCTTTTTTTTTTTTTTTTATCAGTAGCAGAATATGAGTACTACAGACTTTTCTCCTATGTAAATTGAGTGAATACAACAATCACAACCATAAAGTGCTTTTAAGTGATTGTAAAGGTACTAGAACACATACATAGAACCACAGAGTCACAGAATTGTTTAGTTTGGAAAAGACTTTTACATTCATTGAGTCCAACCATTTAACTAACAAACACTGCCAAGGCCACCAGTAAACAATGTCCCCAAGCACCATATCTGCGTGTCTTCACCATCAAGGGATGGTGACTCAAATGCTTCCTTGGGAAGCCTGTTCCAATGCTTGACAGCCCTTTTGGTGAAAAAATTTCTCCTAATATCCAATCTAAACCTGCCCTGATGCAGCTTGAAGCTGTTTTCTATTGCTTGTTACTTTAGAGCAGAGACCAACAGCCATTTCTCTACAATCTCTTTTCAGTTAGTTGTAGAGAGTGATAATGTCTCCCCCAAGCCTCCTCTTTTGCAGGATAAACAACACCAGGTCCCTTAGCTGTCCCTTGCAAGACTTCTGTTCCTTCACAGCTTTGCCCATCTTTTGACATGCTTCAGCACCTCAATATCTATCTTTTAGTGAGTGGACCAAAACTGAACACAGTATTCAAAGTGTGGCCTTACCAGTGCCAAATACAGAGGGACTATCACCGTCCTGGCCCTACTGGCAACACTATTTCTGCTACAGGCCAGGATGCTGTTGGCCTTCTTGGCCACTGGGCACAAGCTCATGTTCAGCCAACTGTCAAACTACACCCCAGGCTGTCTTCCAGCCACTCTTCTCCAAGTCTGTCATGTTGAATAAGGTTGTTGTGACCCAGGTGCAGGACCTGTCACTTTGCCTTATTGAACCTCACACAACTGACCCCATCCCATTGCTCCTGCCTGTCCAGATCCCTCTGCAGAGCCTTCCTACCTTCCAGCAGACCAATACTGCCACCCAGCTGGTGTGGTCTGCAAACCTGTCTAGAGTGGATTCGATCCCCTTGTTATATTGGCCTTTGCTTTTATCCCAAACTTTAATAAAAAAGAGGTCTAATAATATAAAATATGCTGCAAGTTTTCCAAAGAAAAGAAAGAACAGGGTATGTTTAATTTTTTGCATTGACAAGGTCCATTATTTAAGCTCTGATTCTGCATACTGACTCTGTCTGCCAGCGTTCCTGTGTTAGACAATCCTATTGCTAGACATTGTTGGATGATAAGAATTTAAAGAAGGCCTTTTACTTTGCATATACACAATTCCCAACAAAGTTAGAGGTAATAAGTGAGGAATACAGAACGAGTTCCTATTGTTTTCTCACTCCTAGTTACAAGAAGTTGGAACTGTTATCCTAGGTGACTGCTGGATCAGTCCTCTATAAACACAGGAAAACATAATGCATAACATAACATAAAATAGCATGTAATAACATAACTAAAAGCTTTTTAAAATATTTTTCATCTTCCAGTACAAAACTTTGTCTTGGTAGAAGGCAACTACAGTTGTCTTGAATTTAAGAAATTCTTGCAGACAATGTCAAAGATGAAATTAAGTAGAATAATTCAGGTACTAACAGGGAAGCCTTATTGAAATCCATAATATTTTACATAATGTATGAGATCTTTATCAACCTTCTACTTTGACGTGTTCTTTTTCGGTCGTAACAATATTTATAAAGTGATTAATATCCTGCTTTTAAAAAGAAAATTATATTAACACATTTTGTCAAGTAGATAAAATTCAAAACAAGAATGAAAACAAATCACACCAAAGATATATTTAAGAGTTTTCCTTTCTCCAAGAACTTTATTCTCCTCCTGATGTGTGTTAATTCACAATTAGTCCAGTCAGCCTGTCTGTGCAAACACCAAGAAGTATAATGTATGCTATCACACGTGATAATACAACTCAGCTGGGACCACTGTCCTTAATTTTGGTATTAGATTTAATTATACTAAGTAAGATTTAACTCTATATTTTTGTTTTCCCCACCTTTGATTCTAATGCAAGTAATACTGCTTATTGTCTTGATACTACACTTAGAATTCCCACTGACAGCTTGATCACTCAATCTAGTAAGAAAAAATTGTGTCTTTGCCAAGTTTTACTTCCTTGAACTCTACCATCTGCCTTCTGAAACACTCCTGTAACATAAACATCTACAATAAGTCCCTTGATAGTCTAAGGATCAAGTAGAATCCACAGGTTCCTGTCTTTCAACACTCTAGACTGTATTTTTTTAATCCTTCCATTTGAACATTCTGTTTTACTATAATTTCACTGGCATTGATGTGGAAATATTCTGTGAATTTCTGTCATTTGGAACTGCCTGTGAAAAGTGCCATATCACCTCTTTTGAAATCTTATCAAAAAATGTGGTTTCTGCTTGAGATCTTTGAATCCATTTAGCCTTCAGTTATCATTCAGCACTCATACTATTTTTAAGGACACCGTTTATTAGTAAAAACTTACATAAAATAAAGTAGAATTGAACCTGCTACATTTCTGCACCTCACATTGCATTTTTTAGTAATTTCCAATCTATGACATATTGGAAAATCAGTAACTGTAATAAATAAGTAGGAGGGACATTGAAAGTCTGCATGAAAGTAGGTGACTGTTACTATATTCAAATTTTACCTCTGCTTTCTGGTAGGAAAAAAAGCCAATGGGTCATATTTAGAAGGCGCCTTCTGCATCTATTCTTAGGCAGTATATTTGCTGCTTTTTAATCTTCTTTCAGTAGCAGTACAAAAAATTTTACTCAATGCAAAGTGTAGACTCAGAAATTTCTAAATTGCCAGGATATAAGAATAATTATGAATAAGTGTTATTATTAATTTCATAGTACTGACGTTTTCTCAAAACTACAATACAAAACCTATATTTTGCAGGTTTTTATTGAATTGCTCAAGGGTTCTTATCCTTTGGGTTGGAACTAGATGATCTTAAGGTGCTTTCCGATGCTAACCATTCAATGATTCTGTGATTCCATGATATTTTAGAAAAGGTAATTGTATGATCACTGTCTTGAAAGTTTGTATTAATTTCGCTTGTTTCAGGAACAATGAAACTTTTTTTTTTTGACTTGATACAGAATTTTAAAACTGCATATTAGATTTGCAGTTTTCTAGCATACAGAAAATATATATATAATTTTATGTTTTCAAAAAATGACTTTTAAAGCACAGACTTATTTTTGTTTTTAAATCAAGGGTGTATATTGAAGTTCAGCACCTATAAGCTTTTTCTAGGCATAAATGTAAGTATTTGTTTCATGCATTTAATCAATAGGATATACAGGTTAGCTTTGTGCTTTAGTTTAGGCTCATGTCTGTTTTACATGTTTTTTTTTTTCTAGACAAGAATTAGCTCATGCCTTCTTTACTAAACACTTTATACAATCAATTCAGCTGAATCACTGTTCAGCGGGTGTAAACAGCACTCCCAATGATTTTACAGTCAAGGCAATCATTACAACAATTGCTGCAAAAAAATCTCCTGGTAAACAAGTATGCATGTTTTCCATCACATCTCAAGAATCACTCATTTTAAGGTATACTTTAGCCCTTTCCATAGCTCTTTCATGACCTTAAAATGTCATAACAGTAGTGTCCACAGTCTGTGTTTAACTTAGCACAATGACATCTGACACAGAGCTTGTTCATTACACCTCCCCACCTGGTTCAAAGAGCTCAGTAACAGCACACAATTATCAATACTTTAATTCTTTATTTTTCTCCCTACTCTTCACCTCTCAGGAAGCAAGAGAAATGTCTTTGGTTGCACAAATTGTACATACATCCTTGTACATGTAAACCTGTTTTGTGATGACCTTCATCTAAAATAGACTACTTTTCTTCTTTCTCTCTGACTAGTAATAGTGGTCTGCACAGAGCAGGAAACAGTGGGGGAAAAGTATGTAGGCAGGCTATGGGAAGATAGAAAATGATAATTTCATTCATATGTGTGCACAAATAGATTGGTTTGGGCTACGTCTCTAGCCTGAATTTTTTTTATGTACCCCTATTCTGGGGTGGACATCTTCACTCAAGGCCACTCAAGGACGTCTGACAATGGCTTAATATGACAATGTGGTTTAAGCCCTAGGAGTATCACATGTGCATGTATGCAACAGACAGTGTTATCAGAGCAAAAATCAGTGACAGTGCTAGTATTCAAGCACATGCACAGCCTTCACTGACCCTTTCTGCTACTGTCCTTTTCCAGTATTTCTGACCCTAAAATTAAAACAGAAACTCTGGAATTTGCAATTGCAAAAGTTTAAAGAATATATATTTACTTCCAGAATTTTGATTTCTTAAACAATTCATAGGAAAAGAATAAAATCTAAAAATGTATTCTTGTTTGAAAAAATTTCTGATCCTTCCTATTACAACAGGAATGGAATTTAGTAAAAATGGAAAGCACCTTAAAAGACACATGATTAGTCTATAGTGAAAAATATTATTACAGCTTTCATGATGCTATTTAATTTTAGTATCTAAAGTTAATCTCCACTAGCATTTTTTCTTTATCTAGCTCATATTCTATCACCAAAGCTTAATGGTGAGTTTGTATTCAAAACCAGTCACAGATCTGGATAGTTAGTATTGCCTCTTGATCCTCACTGAGACAAAAATAAAAATGTGTACTCCAATGGTGTGTATCAGAATTCATAGTACTGTCTGAGTTTTTATGTTATTTTACATAATCAGTGAAGAAAAACATTATCCTAACCCAAAATTGTTATTTGGCTATGTTTGTTCCTTTGCTTTCTGTTATAGAAATTGACAGAGGTACTGCATTCAACATGAAGTTGCATTGTACACTGATACTTCTTATATTTTCAAATTGTAATAAAACAAATTGTAGCAGCAACCATGAGCATACAGATTTTTGTTGTCTCTCTCTGGAATCGAATAATATGAAATATTATTAGCTAATGGTACATCTAAATATCCCTGAAAAAGATTTAATGACAGAAACATACCAGAGCATAGAAAAAAATAAATTGTGGTAAGACAAAGATGATTATTTTTTAATATTATAGGATACAAAGGGTGTGCTGTAAGCATATGCAGATAATACAGTTGATTAATTATAGCTCCTTTACCCATATTGATGGAAAAACTGAAAATCATATAAACAATCTGAATTTTTCCATTAGTATTATATGTATCATGATAAAGATCTTCAAAAGTCACTAGTTTAGAACTTCAAGATGACAAAAATCCAATGAACTTTGAGCAGAGTTTCTTTGCAACATTCAAGTTTGGTGAGTCTGTGAATGACAACTAGGTTTTTTTCTTTTCCTTTTTTTTTTTCTTTTTTCCATTAACCTATAACCAGGTTCCAAAGGAAGAACCCACCTCTTATCCTTTTACATTAAAAAAAATCCTTTGGCATTCCTTTCCT
>NW_009910532.1:40795-59742 GCF_000696875.1 Nestor notabilis
AAGATAGTTTTCCTTGGAGGGTGTGTTTTTATAATTGAAAGACCAGATGCTCATTTTTTAATCCCTACACATAGCACAAGAAAATAAGAAAATGTTTAGAGAACAGTTTAGCACCAGTGCCTGCATGGTTTTGAGCGTTATACTATTTTCTTAAAGACAACCATATGATAATTTTTCTCAGCAGTCCACCTGCAATTGTGGACAGCCAAAACGCAATGAATACTAAGGAAGAAAAGACTACTGAATCAGTATTTATTTTGGAGGTTTGTATGCCCGTGGCTCTACATTTTCAGTGTTACAGGAACGATATGTCATATCCATGCTAAGAGAACAGCTAAGAAAAGTATGTTTTAACTTCTCTGCAACTTAACTGCACTTTCCATATTTCAACTTCAGATGTGATTTTTGATTATGGAAGGATAGATGATCTGTGTGCAAATAGTTTTTAAGCAAAAATTTAAACGATTGACGGTTATTTCTACTATTCATTCATTCCAAAGACAGCATCAGAAGTGACTATTAACATGGGTCTAGCTTGGCTTGAAACAACTCTAGAAAACATTCTTAATCTCTCACAAAAAAATGTGAAACTTCCTCTTCTCCAAATTTTATAAAACTTTCACTCAAAAGGAGAAACATGAAACATACAGCACAGAAGATGGAGAAAGTGAGACAAATCCAAAGGCTGTTCCGAAGGTCATAAGTGCAGAGGTCATAAGGAGTCTTGGAGGAGACTGACTGCAATTTGTGAGAAGTGAGTGGGAGAAATGGGAATATCTGATGCACAGTCCAAACTCACATCTTGGCCAGAGGACTCTCCCCTGTACACTCCCCTGCTGAGTGTACTTTTGTCTGTAGCTGGATGTGGCAGATGACTATGGAAAGAGGGAAAGACATATCAACTGCAAATTCAGACAGGTTGTGAAGACTGGTGCTGTGCAATTGCTGTGAGCTCCTGGGAGTCACTGAAGCAAACCCCACACTACCCCTTCACATATTTATAGCTCTGGGTTTCCACTATACCACTCTTACCCATCATGTCCTTAACAATCTTACCTCTCGTAGCCAAACAGGAAGAAGACTGGAGATATTTTGATTTTGGTGTACTACTGTTTAAGAAGAGTCTACATCTCTTGCTTATCACACCAGGTCTCTCAATATGCTACCTAAACAGCAAAGGCTATTTGTTCTCCTAGGACATCTGTCTTGGTCACAGTCAGAGGGAAGATCATTCCTGACCTCATTTTGTCACTAAACCACCTGAACTACCTGAGATAAACTTCCAGAGTAGGCTGAGTAGAATTCAGCTAATCTTCCTCCAGCTGGCTCTTTGTAGGGCAGCCAGGGTACCCAGAAACCAGAGGCATCTTAAGATATCACTGATAAGCACAAAAAAAGGGATTTTAAAGGCAAATTATTGTCTGTCAAGGAGGAAAACTATGTGGAAAAATAAAATTGCTCTGAAAGCATAGAAAATGTCATCATAAGATGAATGTTACATGCGAAAAATAGAAAACAGTATGTATTGGTTTCTCAAAGCAGGATGCCCTGTGGCCTTTTATATGTTATAAATAGAAATTAATTTTTCTCCAAAATGGAGTCTCTCCCTCCAAGAACTCCCTGGTTCAATTCCACATGAACCTTCTATGAGATCTTGGAATCTCACCCCAGACTGTTTCACAGGTCATTTAAATTGAAAAGCTTTTCATTCTGTGTTTATTTATGTCCAAGTAAAGGACAATAACTGATTTGCCTTTGCTTACTTGCCTGTGACTGAAGCCACTGGAACTGTGATTCTAAGTGGTCTGTGTGTGGCTATAGTAGTTGTCTTCTTAGTAATCATAAACTTAACAGATAATTCAACCTGCTGTTAAGCGCTTAGGTGTATCTGGCAAACTAACTTTAAAATCTAGGCTATGTTTGAATATTTAATTTGATTAAAATCTCTTTTCAGCAGAACTGAACACACAGTGTATTAAGTTTAGGCATTTTTTATTTATTCACAAAATTACCAGACTATAAATTATTTCAAAATTCTCAATATTGTGTGTTGTGGATGTTCTTATTTTTTAAAATGCATTTAAAAAGCAAAGAGTAGATACACATGCAGCATGAAAAAGAAAAAGCAACGAAACTAAAGATTCCTGAGATTTAATGGGAATTATTATGGTTATATTTCTTTGAAATATATAGTTCTTTGAAACCTGCTTATATTTCCAGATCTCCCTGTCTGCTCACAACACCCTTTTAATATTATAGTTGAAACTATGGGCAGTGATTACCCATCACCTATATTTACCTATTCAAACACTTTATAACAAATTGGTATGGGAGGATTAATCCAAACATCTTTCTATAGAGTCTTTTGTGCTGTTGTTTTTTAAGACACTAAATAATGAGAGAGGAAAGCAGCTGAATCCACAGGTAATTTAGGTCATTATTAAAGAGGTTTCAAAAAACTTGTCATAATCACACCTTAAGGATGGATGATCTTGAAGCTGAAAACTGAAGTTACTAATTCATTTACCAATTTACCAATTTGTTGACTACTCTTACTTTTTTAAGTCAGACTTAAGCTAGTAAGACATTGAGCATTCAGCTTGTCAGTCAAAGACAGCTGTAGAATGCCTGTCTTCAGCTTAACTTACCGTATTTTTCCTTCTGTAACCCAAAGACACAGGGAAATAGTGATTACTCAAAGCTGTCCTGAAGTTTGGAAGTTGATGTAATTCCTAAATCATAGTTTAGGGCAAAGTAATACAACAAATGCAGTTTATCACATTGTTCTGCAACTTGTCATTAGGCTATAATCACATAAATCTGGACCATGTATCAAGAGATTTCTAAGCAAGCATTTTTGTTTGAGTCCCCTAAATCTATTTTATATACAACTTAAGCTGGCCCCTGCAGACCTTCATGAAGCAGCGATCTTCATAGTGATGCTACATGACGTGGGATGGCTGCTGAACTCTTTTCTAGACAACAGAAACCATCTGCACCAACATGATAGTTTCTTTCTGCTTGTTATGCTTTCCAGTGCTGCAAAAATCTGTAACACTGTGAAATATTGTATGTCATAATACACTAAGTCATGAGGATTTATAATCTCCCAAGTAACAAGTGATAGAATAAGAGGTAATGGCCTCAAGCTGCACCAGGGGAGGTTTAGGCTGAATATTAGGAAAAATTCTTTATGGAAAGGGTAGTCAGGCATTGGAACAGGATGACCAGGGAAGTGGTGGAATTACCATTCCTGAAGTGTTCAAAAACCGTATAGATGAGGCCCTCAGTGACACGGTTTAGTGGAGGTCTTGGCAGTCCTGGGGTAAAAGTTGAACTTGATGCTCTTAAAGATATTCTCCAACCTAGTTGATTCTATGATTCTGTGACTAAGTTTATGCAATCAAATTCTATTTTTAAAAGCAGCATAGATACAGTGAGCAGATTGTGAAATGTGCTTTGGTGCCTAATGATGCAGTTTTTACAAAGACTTTTAAAATATCTTGATACCTGACTCCCACTAGTTTCATATGGTGACACAGACTTATACATTATTGTGCTTTATACATGTTTGTGCCATGATGATCTGGAAGAAGTCTAAACCCTAGGCACGCATGAAAAATACACCCACATAAGTGAACACAAATTTTTAAATTACTACTTCCTCTACTTCCTTTTCTTTTACATTCTTTTTCCTGCTTAACTATATTTTTAATTTAATTTGCTAACGTAGACAAAGCAATATGTCGTTTAACACAGTAAATCACATCTGATTAGCAGAATCCAATGCAACGAACAAATTAACAGAGCTGCAATACAAAATTGCTTATGAATTTAGTCTTTAAAATGACAATGAAAATTTCACTTTAAAATGATAATGAAATATGAACATAAATATTCAGTAATTAAGACTGTGGCATCAGTTGAAGTTTCTACTGACTGACAGGCAGAATCACAGCCACGAGGCTAGTCACAGGATGATTTCTTTACAAATCATAATTCAAGAGCATTTTTCAACAGTCTACATACTGTATCTAACTGTTCAAAATAAAGTCTTCTGAGCTGCTTTTAGAAAAAAGAGAACCGCACATGTAAATTTTTATATAAATAACTAAATGAGCTTACCCTGTATATGCAATATATAGCATTTAGCTGTGTTTCAGCCCAGTTCTGCTTTTTCTTTTTGATTTTCTCTATGCAGTATTAGGCAAAATCTTTCTGATCAGCACAATATATTTGCCTCTGTATTACAGGAAATACTAAGTCAGCAAGGTGGTCTGAAATGTGGAAATGCTGAAAGCAAAGATTTCACTCTAACAGTGACATTTCCCAGTAGTGTGCATGGAAAAACAGTACAAATGTGGGCAATGTTAACTGAACCTTGATCCTGCATACTGCAATCTAACTTTATCCCACCGAATTATAATTCAGTATTACCAATACCTTATCATGTTCAATTCTCTTAACTTTTTTTTTCTTTCTTTAAACATGTTGAAACATTGAAGACATTTAGTGCCCAAATAAATTAAAATAAGTAGCACTGAATTCTGTTTAATTATCTATATTTTTTATTCTTTCAGGAGATAATACTTTTCTCTCTGCAATTGTACCAGAAAATGAGAAATTCTGCTGTTCCCCATGATACAGCAGGGTAAAAGGAGGAAGGAGTGGCAGAGAGCTATGTACTGACTATGTTTCGGCCTTTAGACATATGGCTTATTGTTAACTTTGCTCTCCCCTCTCCACCACCACTCCCCAAAGACAGGCACAGAAACTTCATATTCAGGCCACATTATTTAGCTAATTACATATTCAGTGAGGATTTGATTTTAGACATCCAAACTAGACTGTCAAATCAATAACTTTGAAAGCTAATATCTTGTATAAAATACATCAACCTTTTTGCAACTATTATCTACGGAAGGGCTGGTCAGGACAGATTTGCCCTAAACAGAGTCAATTTACTAGATATTATTTAAAGAATATTCTTCCACAAGTTGAAATCAATGAAACTAACATGGATGCATGCAGGAAAACTATGACATCTTAAAGTCAGTATTCTGGTTATTTACACAAACTTAATCCTATAGAAAGTAATTCAGTTTAGGTTTACTCCCAGTCTTTCTTTAAAGTTAAATTTCAAAAGTTTAAAACATTCAATGCTTGCAAAAGTAAATACATTTAAAGCCTATCGATGTATATATTGTCATTGATTTTTTTTCCTGAACATCTGAAGAATTCTGTTTCCCAGAACTGATTCCTGTTTCTGTCATATAGTATGTATAAATCACGAGGACTCCACATCAGTACAAGCACTATAGCGTACCTCAAAACATGTCAAATGCTTAGCTTTGAGATGGATGAAAGTGCAATTAGAAGATACTGAATTTCTTTGAGTGTTAAAATGCATAATTCATACTGTAAGAAAGTGGGCTAATAGTATATCAAATAAGTCTAGAAATCAATACAAACTGGTTATTCAGCTGCTGTCAAGATACAACAGCTATAAGCATTGTAACATTTCAGAAGATACTGTATAGTTTGTCTAACTGGGTGGCCCTCACATAGTGTAGGTATTAATCTAGTGGTCAGTATTAACATCTGGACTGTTAAATGTCAAAGCATGGGTGACATGTAACTGTAAAGAAACACAGAGGAAAATTATTATCTGCATTTAACAGATGGATAGCCCCTTCCAAAGAGATGGAAAATAACTTGCCTATGTCAATTGGCAGTCCAGTCTCCATAACAGGAATTAAAACCTGTATCATGTAAGTTGGTATCCTGTGAAGTACACAGGCATCATACCACTGAACTATTAAAGAAGAAAGGCCTATTCTGACAGCATTTTTTTACAGCCTACATCCCAGGAACAATAATTTTCTTGTTTAATGTTCTTTCAGAAATAAACAGAAGACCCAAATGCAAAGTGCAGCTTCTGCTTTTACAAACTTTAATAGATTTTGATTGCTGATGCACATACTTTGCTCATTATAAATTAAACAATGGAGACAGATTTCTACCTGAAGAAGCATGTCTGTAAAATGTGTGGTTAGCATGGTGATTTTCATAAAATGTTGTTACAGATGGCTAACATGCTGATTAATGGATTTTAAGGACGAGTTTGCAGTTTTGAAGGATAAGTACTCTTTCCAATTTAGCAACCAAAACAAAATTGTAGAGATTTCTTTCTCCTGCAAATGTATGCACATTTATTTAGAGTTGGTATATTAATAATTGACAACTGCTACAGAAAGTAGTCTAGCATTAAATTAAATACATTTCATGACCTGCTCACTCAAAACGCATTATCTTTGAATACATTATGTGTGCAAATATAATGATACTATGTAAATGACAGTCTTAAAGTCCTGTTCGAAAATGAAAGCTTGTTTGTCTGCTAAGTTAAAATAACCTTGAATTATTTATAAATACTTATTGTTTGTTAATATTACAGTATGTAATTGTTTTAGCTCTTAAAGTTCTTTAAAGAAAAAGAAAGAATGACTGTTTGACTATCCACCAGAAATTATCAACAAAGGATAATTAGGATATAATAGTACAAGTTACAGGACAAATAACAGAGTAGAAGTCTGCAAGGGACTCTTTAAAACACTGCTTGCCCTAGGGCAGAAATAATTATGCAATCCATGCTTTTAAAATGTTTTTGTTACACGTCTTAAATGATGAAGTTTCTACAACCTGCACCATATATACTCACAATTGAAGCTATATGTATTCTATAAATGAAATTTCACATACAATCTCATTATTTCTTCTAGCCACCATGGACATGAAAAATCAACTTATTCTTCTTGAAGAAGGCTACCAGATTTTTGGAGAGTGTTATTAGTTCCTATCCAAATCCTCTTGGATAACACAACTCCAGGTGTGTCAATCTGTTCTTATTAAGACTTTCTGGAGTTTTCTTCTTTCTTGTGTTTCTATTGGCTTTCCAAATGTCTCACCTTTTCCCTAAAGGTTAGTTTCCAAAGGTCTGTCTATCAAGACAGCTATTCCTTGCTGTGTATTTCTGGAAATTTTATTCCTATATGTAATTTTTTTAAACTGTATTTATGCTAAAGTACAACATTATGTAGGCTACATCCAACACGTGCTACAGCATATTAATGTTGCATTCAGCATTACATGAAACCCCTCCAAGCGTGGTGAAATGCATAAAACTTGTTTTTTTCCTAATTTTTGACTAATTGCGTAAGATTGTTTGTTGTGAGTTATGTTTTGTTGATTGTTACTGTTGTGACAGTAAGCCACTAATAGTTGTTCTTTCAGTAAGGTTACCCCCAAATTTTTTTATCTTCCTTATGAAATTTTCACTTAGACCACCATGCTTCTCAATTTAGCTTAGGAAAATATCATGATGGATGACAAAACGCTTTGTACAGTGATAATACTAACACATTCTTTTCTTTCTCCGAAAGGTTTGTCAGCTTGCCCTAGAGGGAAATTACATTGTTTAACATTATATGCTTAGAATAAATTCAAGTTGGCTATTTTATTCTACTTTCTTTTCCTCCAGGTGTACAAATACTGTTTATTATCTGTCCCAGAGTTTTTCCAAAACCTGAAGTTACTGGGGCATGTCTATAATTCTTCAGATGCTCCTCATAAAAGCCTGAAAATATATTCCTAGTTTTTCAGTCTTCTGGAATCTCAACTGTTCTCTACATGTCCCCAAATAAAAGTGCAATTTAACATGTGAATGTGTCAGATATTTGAAAATGCCTATTTTGGCATTTGGAGTTATCCCCAGCTTTTTCCCTCTCATTGAATCCTAAGGGTCTTATACATGTTTATCTCATGCAGCTATCCCTGCAGTGGGATTTTAGGAGATTTCACACAAAGGTAGTGAAAAATTCTACTCTTTCATCACTAACGGCTTTGCACTACCATTTAGAATTAACTAATACTCTTCTTACTTTTCCTCTTACTACCAAAGCTCTTACAGTTTATTTATTTGCTTAATCTGATACTTAGTGTTGGTTTACCAAATCCTATAAATGAAAAGCCTGAAAACTTTGAATAACTGTATCAACAGAAAATATTTAAACCATTCTGCTAACAATTCACTGCTTATTGAGAGAATATTTAAAGATTGTGGAGACAGTGGCAAGTTGAGTTTATTTTGTTGGGTTTTTTTGTTTTGTTTTTAATTTGAAAGAACTCCATATCAAGCACTGAAAATAAACCTCCTGAGAGACCACAGTAGAATGGTTGGAAACAAGTATTTTCAAGAATTTACTGCCTCACAGCTGAAGAATACTTTCTCCTTGCCCACTAGTCCTAAACTGAAAATCGAATCTCCTAACCACTGAGAATGGTTTAGTACGTTGACTTGTTTTGGACTAGGAATAAATAAAACATTTGGAACACAGAGTAGGAAGCATGCACATGTAATAGATTATCATTATTACCTGGGAGACAACAGGTAATTCTTAAGAATAAAAGATGAAATTTTATACTTTTCAATAAATGGAGAAGCACCACAATTTGAAAATATTAGTCAATACAACAAAACATACACACACTGAAAAAACCATGCATTTTTCTGGAATAGACATGGTAACTGAAATTTCACGTCAGAAACACACTTTATTACAATAAACATCAAATTATCTTATTTTTCTTAAAAAAAAAGGAAATTTATTTTAATAGTATTTGTTAATGTTATCTTCCTAGAGAGTTATGTTTTAAAATAATACTATAAATTACAAAATTGTTTATTTCCATGCTAAGAAAAGAATGCAGAGTCATAATAATGCTTTCATTAAATAGCTTGGATCTTAAAAAAAAAATCAAACAAAAAAACCCCAACAAGCATGTTACTGTTTTATGTCTTTTATGAAACTACTGTGTCATGTTCAGTGACTACGTAGAAAATTAAGCAACCAAGTTTCAGATGAAGTGCATTAAAAAACTGTATCTTTTGTTTTTACTTTGTATATTCAGTATTATAAAATTAATATTTTTCCTATATAAAACTTTTAAAAATATATTCCAAGCTACATGTCAATTAACCTTTTCCTAGGGTATTAACATCTTACAATATACAATTGCAAATAAAATTTAATTAATTTAAATATCCTGGGTAGAAGTTAGGATGCATTCCATTTCATACACCTGTATGTCTGGTCATGCATCAAATCAGCTTTATTGAACTAGCACACTCTGATTATTTCGATACAGAAAATAAAATCATTTGATGCTTTCCAGAAGTTTAAGAATAGTGTGTGTAAAGAAAGGGACAAGACAAATGATCAGTTAATGACTGGAGGCTTCAGCAGTGTATTTTCAATGAGGTGGAGAAAGCTAATAAAACAATATGCTAATGCAAAATAATCATGATATACGTAGGCTTCAAATTAGAATTCAAAGGTAGAGGTTGAATGACAGTCTAGCATTAGCTCAATATAAACAGAACAATTTTTCAGTTGAAAATACAATACTTCATACTGCTTTAATAGTATGTAAAATACAGTAATAGCTTAATATTTACAGAAGTACATAGAAACATGAATAGAAAACTCCTGAATACGATTTTGCATTTATATGTTAACCCACGTGTCAAGCATTTCTTATCAAGGGAGAAGCAAGAATTACCTAATGTTTGTAAAGTCAGAAATACTTAGAAACAATGCAGTCATCATTTGGAACTGTCAGGTACCACTATCCTTGTACTTTTGTTAACATTCGTTTTTTTCTTACTTCCTCTGTAAATTGTGAATATTTTTAGCATTTTGATATTACAGAGGAAAAAATCCTATCAATCTACATTCTTATTACGATACTACTGAACTAGGCTTTAAAGTCCCGAAGTACACATATTAGTGGTTTTTAAGGAACTGTTTCTTCCCCAGACACTAAAAATTCATCTGGAAATGCTGGAACACTTTTTTTGGTGGTACTTCAGTATATTAATGTAAAAAAAATGACATTTGAGTGGGAAAATGTCAAATAAAAATCCCATTAATATGATAAATCATAGACATGGTCATATCTTCTAATTAAATCACATTGAAAAAAGTGATTTTAATGTAGCTAACTTTGAAGTCCCACAGAAGAATTTCCCTTGATTAAGCAGAAGATCAAAGTAAGAATTAAACTGCACTGACTGGTAAGTTACTTAAAAGCTATTTTGATTAAGGAATGATAGCTCATATTCAATTTCATTGTGTTAAAGACAGCACACCACTAACAATAAAGCTGGAAGACACAGTTACCGTGTCCTCTATAAGTTGTATCTACATTTTATTGATTTTATGCAGTTCTGGACAGATTTGCACTATAGAGAGCAGCTTTTATTTAAAGACGAAAAGGAGAAACAGGAAAAAAAAACCCCAAAACAACCTAAACCCAACAAAATAAAAGGCTTTCAAGTTATAAATACTTCCTCCAGGTATGTTATTAGAAAGCAGAGCTCCATTATGTTTACGTTGGTTTTATCCCCAAGGTTATCTAGCTGTTGACCTTTTTTTTTGGAAGAAAATTGAGGTACCCACTCAAAAAACATGCATTGACCATTAGGATTTTTAATAGTGAATTGCTGCTCAAATACATTCACCATATTTTTCTGACTTTATTCAGATTTCACTTCAAAAGTATTTTAAGACCTCTGTAAGAAGAAATTTGTGTTTTGGGTTTTTTTATAGGACTACTGACAGAATTGGGAAAAAAAAAAAAAGAAAAAGCTTTGTTTTACAGGAGAATGGTAGACAGCATCCTGTTTTACCTTTCAATATTCTTGCCTGCACCATCTCTAAAGGCATTTGTATGATCACTCCAGGCTAAAGGACAGAAAGTTAATATTTAAGATTCCACTCTGTAAAGAGGTGATGGACCTTTAAAGTCTCTTTCTTTCATTCTGTTTTTCAGGTTGAAGATGACTACATCTCTGTGGCACAGCCTAGCTCTACATTCCTGGAAATAAATGACTTGTTATAAGAGCAGTCTGAAGAGCACATGCACTAGTCACTCCTCTCAAACCATTTCTTGATAATCTTCTAGAAATAAAGCAGATGTGGATGCAGACAAGGCTGCTTTATTTAGTCATGGCATAAGAGAGCTTCTCCACCTATCCCTGCTTCCCTGGTGTAGCTGAGGGAAAGGCAAGATGACCTTCTATTTAAGGATGTAATCAGAAAATACATACTGCTGATGGACTGGAGATGCCTAGGTCTTCTTGACTGCAAAAACACTGATTACTGGCATATTGTACCCATTTTACTTCATGCTTTAGAACTCAAGTCTTTTAAGTGGCTGACGTGGGGACGTACATATCCTCCATGGCTTTTGCAGATGGGGCCAGTGTGAATCCAAAGAATATTACAGACCTTGGCACATATTTGCTTTAGATTTGGTTCTAACATCATGCTGGATAGCTCTTCAGTCTAAGTACCTCAGCTGATATATGCTATTCAGACTGCAAAGTTATCATGTTTCATATATTTATTCCCAAGACTTTTGATTATCCTACCATCTGACTGCACCATAATGATCACAGATTTGACCACATCTGGCTATTAGAGTATTGGGTACACTATTCCCTTCCCTTCCTTTCCCTAAACTTCCTTAAACTGCCCTAAACATCCCTAAACTTCCCAACTTCCCTTCTCTCCCCTAAACTTTCCTAACTTGCCTAAACTTTGCTCGCTTTCCTATATTTTCCTTTCTTAAACTTTCCTACATAAAATTGAATATAACATAGAAAGGAACTGGGAATTCCAGGAGGAATTCCAGGAATGTTTGCTTTCTCCTGAACTCAAGGACACTAGATTTAACTATTGCTGAAGAAGAAGAAATCAGAGTGGGGGATATTACTGAGTTCTTCTTTCAATTTATTATTATTTACCTTTCAGTTTCTGATAACCAATGGAAATTGAATGGAAGGCAATAAATTATAGGTTTCTTAACTGAGATCACTTCCACTTCTTTGAATTTCAAAAGGATTGATTCATTACCAAAAAGTAAAATAACAATTATTTACATTCTGTAAATTTTATTTGACCTTTCAGCATCACACTTCCTATTTACTTCACTTTGTTTGATAAAATAATATTAATTCCCCTAAAACATCTGCTAGAATAGAAATTTGCATCTTGGGTAACTATTATGTCTTTAATAATTCCTGTAAGAACTGTACTGTGAAACACTGACTGACATGAAAATTGTTTCCCTTTTTTTCCCAACAGGTTTATTTTCCAGAATCTACTTGGCTTTTGCCTTTCCTGTTTCTGTATTGACCACTAAAACATAACCGTTCTTCTGCCTAAAAATTCCTGTAGTTTCATGAGCTCTGTTACAATTCAACATAATCTATTTCCCATTGATGTTAGAAAACATAATAAGGTCACAGCAGGGAAGCTTTAGCTTTATTAAAGCACATTATTACAAAAAATAAAATGATCTAGGGTAAATTGGTTTTGTCCTTGTGGTACAGTTTGCATATATTCACATTAATCTGAGCATATAAAGCAGCAATAAATTTGCTAGCCCTACTACATTATGAATGAGTCTCCTTTTTTCATTTCACCATGGGAACCTCTAGTGGCAGATGGAGATGTCAATACTTCATGTTCTTGGCAATATCTACCTTTGCTGGGTAAAAAGATATTAAACCTCCCTGAAAGAACCAAAAGGCCTATTCAATAAAAATGTTTATTTCAATTTCTAATTCTTTTTTGTTTTGTAGAATTTGACTGGTCAAGCAAATGTACATGTCAAAATTACTTAAAAGAAATGAGCAAGCAAGGATTTTAAATTTTGACCCTCTTAGACTTTCACTTAGCATGGAAACCCATAATAGAGGGACTGTACATAAAGATTTAAGATAGAGAATCAGTGATTGTTCTATCAATCTAGTTTAACTGATACTAACATCTGACAGAGCGAATTACAAGTGGCAGGCAGGAAGGCTTATCAATTCACTACTACTTTCAAGGTTCTCCTTTCTCTGTTTCTTTTTGCCTTCAGCTGTTGGCAAAGGATAGGCTTCTGCAGTTCAATTTTTCAGTTTATTTTTGACTGCTTTTAATTAAATTTGATGGCCTGCTTCTGCACCAGCGAAGTTATTTGAGTTGCACAGCACTTTGCTGTTATAATGATGGCTCCCTTGATGTCTGTTCATTATTAACTGCTTTTCAAAAGTGCGTCTTTCAACTCTCATTTTATAAATATTTAAATAACTGTGAATTTCTATAACATAAATATCTGGGCACTAGTGATAGGAATTCTATTGCCCATTTAATAGGTTTTACATAGTAATATGATTTTTAAATAAAGTTATACATTATAATGTTAATTGTGAAAGTGTTGTCCCTAAATCATGTTACTTGTATGTGTCAGCACAAACTGTAGTCATTTTTCAAAGCAGGAGTAATCAATGAATTAGGCAGTAGTTTGTGAACTATTGCTTGTGTGGCTATATTTTTCACACATCTTAATTATTCAGAGCAACAGACAAATAAGTAAATAATACAAAACAAAACAGAGCACTTCTGATGTTTGCACTAAAAGTGATGCTATTTGTGTTAACCTCAATGTCTTCTGAAACAAATTTCCATTTTTAATATAAAGTTACCAAGAAAAAAAAAAACCACTTTTTTTTTTTTAATTAATAGCACTTTGACTAATGTGACACAAGTTTGATGAAGACTTTAAGACCCTAAAATCCTTCAATAGGCAGGACTTATTTCTTAAAACGAGTTACTTCTCTGCTGTTTAATGGGCCAGCTACTTGACCCATCTCCCATAGGCAGGGAGCCTTAAATGGATATAATATTCCTCTAAACATCAAAGAATTTGCACATACTTTCTTATGTTGACAAGTGGTTTGTTCTGCAATGATTCACACTGGCTTCAGTGAAAATTCTCTCAGAGGAGAGATGCATCAGTATGAGTAATACAGACAAAATGTGGCACAGCACTACTCAGTAGTCAACAAATTTTGGCTTTTGAACACAGGAAAAAGGAGAATAAAAGTTAGTTTGCCGTGTAGTTCTGGAAGCTTACAATTATTTTAGAACATTCTGTTCTAGAAAACAGTAACTTGAAATTGTAAACTGGGTATCACTGACAAAAAGTGTGTCTTCCTAATTACTTTTGCATTGCATAGCACTTAGGAATACAACTTTCAAAGCCTGTGCAAGCAAGAATCTCTTTTTTTTTCTTTTTTTTCTTCCATATGAACTAGTCTCTGCTCATATTTATACTGTCTCCAGTTTTAGGAATTACCTGCTGCTACCCGTTCCTCACTCACTTTATTACTTATTTAAAAGAACATTTTCCATACCTTTAATAAAACAAAACAGTAATCATATCTGAAATGTGCAAATCCTTACAAGTTAGACCTGTGGTTTACGTGATCAGATTTATGTCCGTATACATTATTTGCCTTCGATAATTATTCTGAGTCTTTCCATATAAACACCCTTTGAAATCATTAAAAATTCTCAAAAAAGTAAATTTAAAGTGCATCTAATTCCTTTACAATTATGCAGAAATCAAATTGCCAAAATTCAGTTAAGGTTAATTTCATTTGTTGCTTGAAGTAATTCTACACTGGATGTGTTCACATGGCAACTGAAAAAAAAACCCCAGTCATAAAAATTCTCCTTCATGGCAGCTGAAAAAGGTAGTAATACAGTTACGCACTGCAAGTGCAGCAAGGAAGCTACTCTTCTATAAACGTAAGACAACCAGGTATATCCATATTAGACTTAATAGTGATAGCTGTGGTAAATGTGGCCTTAAAGACCTTCGTTCAGCTTAATAATACACATACACCTCCCATGTCCATTATTTTCTACATATTCAAGACTATGGAAGAAGTTTCAAATGAGTCAGTTGTCCTCTGTTCTTTCATCTTTTTCTAGATATTGAAATTTCCTGACATACTACAGAGGCAAAAAATGTGACACCCTTAATTAACTCACATTTCATAGTATTTTCAATAATGTTAATATAACCCCTTTGATTTCTCAGCAGGCGGCATCCCATCTGTCACACACAAATTCTCAAGAAATATCACGGTACTGCAGGAAATCTGTCCATCATGATCCAGCTGTCCATTACCACAAGAGTGCCAGTTTTCTTTTTCCACTGATTTTCCCACCTGTACAAAGACTACCTTAAACATTTTGAAGAAAGTTGAGGCTGGCTAGGAGACCTTTGCTTCAAAGTTCAACCATGTTTTGAAGAAAAAATAATCTTTTCTAGCTGTTCCCTAATAAAATGGAAAATTTACATTTAAAGTAACATTTGCAAAGTTTCCAAAGAATCAGCAAATCTTTTTTTTTATTTATTGTTTTATTATGTATTTTGTGTGAACAGCTGCTACCTTTCCAGGTAATGGCACACAACATTCCTGGTCAGACAGGAGAGGGACATAGACTACCACCTCTTTTTTTACAGTATGATTAGACCTACTTAGACATAGAGTCTAAGCTGAACATCCATGCATGGTAGTTTCAGGTCATGGGTCCCTTGCAGCCCTGAGGAGCAGAAGACAGTAGCTGTAGTGAACAGAGAAAATAGTAGTTTCAGTCTGAGGAGCTGGTTACACACAGTGGAACCAAAATCTATAAACAAAGATGGATCTGTGAATCTTCTATGTAATCATCACCCTTCAGTCTCCTCTTTGCTGAATAAGGTGAGTCCCCACATTTGTGCTATGGTCCACCAAAACTAAAAGTAGAATTTGCATGAGACCTTCCACTGATGATGTAATAGGTCAAAAATGAGCTGATCTGTTATAAAATAACTGTTTCTTGGGGAAACCTGAAACTCATCAGGTTTGAATCAAGTTTCATACAGACTTCAGAAAGAACATCCAAAAGCAGACAAAATAAAACAGATGCATTAGCTGCCCTCTTAGAACATTGCTGAACAACCTCACTAAATGTGTTAAGGGATCAGGTGTTACATTTACTGCTAATATGCTTTGAAGCAGTAAATGTTTAAACGTGATTTTTGCTTTAGTAAGCAATGATGTGTTTCTGTGCGTGTAGGCTGCTTGCCAATCTGACTGACGCTATCTGAATGCTAATGAGTTATTAGAGAAGAGTAAGTCAGGTATAAATGGCTTTAGAAAAAGAAATACAGCATCAAACTACTATAGTTTGAAAGTTTTTAAGACCAATCTGAGATAAAACATAGGGAGAGTTGTTCTTGTAAATATTTGCTTTCATATTTGATTCATAATGTTAACAATGAACTCAGAAACTCTTTTCTATGAATAATTTCAAACATTCTTCAGCAAAAGAAGCTAACCAAACTTTTCTTCAGAAAAAAGTTCAACTGGCAGGCATACTTGTATGGATAATATATTTATTTACATATTAAAATAAGAATCAATACCAGAAAAGAAAGAAGAAACGTAATAGCTTTAAAAGAGTGTAAATTTCATCATTTATTTATTTTGATTTTGAGACGAAAAGGAGCTTTAGAAATATGAAGTGCAGAAACAGGAATGTGCCCTTTTATTTTTTGTTCCAAAAAATCAGTTTTGGTAAAAGTGGCATATATTTTGGTCCAGTATATTTAGATGAAAACAACATAATTTTTGTGACTGCTGTTACTTTCAGAGAAAATAAATCAGAAAATGTTTCTGATGAAACATTTGCTGCTGAATTTGGATAAAACAAGTTACAGAAAAGTTACAGGAGAGTATATGAAAAATATAAAACCTAATCACAGATAAACAGAGTTCTTCACAGATCAAGAAAAGCATCTTTTCTTTCCACAGTAAATGTGGAGAAGTTGACAAAGTAAAACTTTTAAAAATGCTTTAAATTAGTTTATTTTGCTATTTGTGTCAGTTCTGACATTTTTAAGCCTCACAAGTAAGCAATCAATGGTAATACTCACACCATTAATAGCTAACGTATTATGATAGAATTTTGTTACTAAGTCTTCTACATTATCAACCAACTAGACAGAGAATAATGGAAACACAGAGAAGACCATTTCTCTCTCAGTTGCAATACTAATACTGTATCGGTCTTATCAGTCTTTAGTAACTAGGACAAGCATTTACAGATTAAGCACTACTCATGGAGTGCAGTATATAAGAGTTTTACTATTGCTAGTAGCAGATCACAGGCTTTATGTTCATTTTGCAAGCTTTCAGAAGTGAAGTTTGTCAGTATTACTTTGTCCAAAACTTTCTTGACCTACCTGAAGGTCTATTTTTACTTGTTTAGATGTAATTCTTTTCTGATGGCTGCCTCCCTATGACTGACTTGTATTACTTTGAGATTTGGGTTGGTCTTTTTTGTTGGTGGTGGTTTGGTTTGGTTTTGTAGTGTGCAACTGTAATTTTAAATAGGTATTCTGTATAAAAAATTTATTCGGTTATAAGGGCTTTCTGTTATGAAAGCAGAAGGCTTGGACATGGGGTACCAGATGGAGTGTAGAAGAGCTCAGACAGTAAAGGACGTGAAAAGGAAAAAGGCCAAGTCTGGTACTGGAGACCTACAGTTATGAACAACTCATCAGTGTTCAGTTAAAGAAGTGCAGACCTCTATCAATCATGAATTGCAAAAAGCCTGAAGAACCTATGCTCAACATTAAGATAGAACACTCTGTACAGCCAATTCAGGTATAATATTGACTAGCAGGCCAATGAAGAAATAGCGAAGTGTAAAAAATTTTAAGGAATGCAAAATTGATGCCAAGTTGATTCTAGATTGAGTAGGAAGAAACTTTCTACCTCAACATCATATTCATTCCATCAAAGGAGTCAAGATGCTGAATGCTCAGCCTACCTTGCTCTCCCACTCCAGACTGAAATTACCAATCTTAGAACCAACAAGAGCAGTGAAAGAGAAAAGGTGTAGATGCTAGAAGTACGTGCATAGCAGTTTTAATATATTTATTATTATTGAGATCTCTTCTCTTATAATACTTTTTTTTTTTTTACTTCATAGAACAGAGCATTGCAGGTGGAAAGGACCTACAATGATCGCCCAGTCCATCTGACCCCTTCGGGGTTGACCAAAAATTAAATCATGTTATTAAGAACATTGTTCAAATTCCTCTTAAACACACACAGGCTTGAGGCATTGACTACCTCTCTAGGAAGCCTGTTGCAGGGTTTTACAACCCTCTTAGTAAAGAAATGCTTCCTAATATCCAGCCTAAACCTCCCCTATTGCACCTCTGAACCATTCCCATGTGCCCTATAGCAACAGGATACCAAAGAGAAGGGTCTCCTCTTTCTCCACTTCCCCTCCTCAAGAAGTTCCAGGTCACCCCTCAGCCTCCTTTTCTCCAAACTGGACAAACCTGAAGTCCTCAGCTGTTCATAGGACATGCTTTTCAGACCTTTTACCAGCTTTGTTGACCTCCCCTGGACACACTCAAGTACCTTCACATGCTTCTTAAATTGTGAGGCCCAGGAGTGCCTACAACACTCAACATGAACCCGCACCAAGGCCAAATATGGTGGACTAATCAACTCCTTCAACCAGCAGTTTATGCTGTGTTTGATGCACCCCAGGATGTGCTTTGCCTATTGGCTACCAGGGCACACTGCTGTGTTGCCCTGTTAAGCCTGTTGTCAATCAGAACCTTCAGATCCCTTTCTGCAGGGCTACTCTCCAGTCATTCCTCTCCCAGTTCAGATTTGTCCCTGGCATTACTCCATCCTGATACAAAATTAGGCACTTGAACTTGTTAAATTTCACCCCATTAAGCATTGCTTAGTGCTTTGATCAATCTAGATACCTCTGCAAGTTGTCTTGTCCCTCAAGGGAGTCAAGAGCAACTCCCAGTTTATCATCATAAAACTTCCCTCCCTTCCCTCCCCTCTCTTCCTCCTCTCTCTTCCCCTGCTCCTGCCCTCTCTTTCTTTTCCTTCCTTCCTTCCTTCCTTCCTTCCTTCCTTCCTTCCTTCCTTCCTTCCTCCCCTCCCTCCCTTCCTTCCTTCC
>NW_009910533.1:0-6157 GCF_000696875.1 Nestor notabilis
GGTCCCTCTGAATGGCATCCCTGCCCTCCAGTGTATCAACCAAGCCACACAGTTTGATGTCGTCAACAAATTAACTGAGGATGCACTCAATCTCACTGTCCATGTCACTGACAAAGATACTGAACAACACAGGTCCCAACACTGATCCCTGAGGGACACCACTCGTTGCTGGTCTCCAACTGGATATTGAGCCGTTTACTGCAACTCTTTGTGTGCGGCCATCCAACCAGTTCTTTTACCACTGAGCAGTCCATCCATCAAATTGATGTCTCTCCAATTTAGAGACAAGGAGGTCGTGTGGGACAGTGTTGAACACTTTGCATAAGTCCAGGTAGATGATGTCAACTGCTCTGCCGCTGTCGATCAGTTCCATAGCCCCATCATAGAAGGCCACCACACTGGTCAGGCAGGATTTCCCCTTAGTGGAACCATGCTGGCTATCCCCAACCACCTTGCTGTTTTTCATGTGCCTCAGCATTCTTTCCAAGAGAATCTGCTCCGCGATTTTGCCAGGCAGAGAGAGGAGACTGACTGGTCTGTACTTCCCTGGGTCTTCTGCCTTCCCCTTCTTGAAAATGGGGGTTATATTTCCCTTCTTCCAGTCATCAGGAAATTCACCTGACTGCCATGATTTTTCAAATATGATGGACTGTGTATTAGCAACTTCATTCACCAGCTCCTTCAGGACCCGCAGATGCATTTCATCAGGTCCCATGGACTTGTGCATGTTCAGGTTCTTAAGGTGGTCTCGAACCTGATCCTCTCCTACAGTGGGCCTAAGGTCTTCAAATACGATATGAATCCTTTGGTTCTTATTTTCAAAGTATATCCAGTCTACTGAGAAATTGAAGTATTCATGATCTTTCTTGATGTGCATTCAAATTTTACATAAATATTAGATTATGAAAGTCACATGGTACAGACTCTTCAGATTACGACTGTATGATAGCACCTACTTTTTCTGCTAGTGCTACTTGCAGACTATACCTATGAATTTCTTTCCTATCTAATATGAAAATTACATATTTGCTTTTGAGCGACCTCAAATTTTGCCACTTAAATATATGAATTAGAATTTCTGCCTCTACCATAGTTAGTGGAAAAAATATTTAAGGAGTAGGATATTAATTACCTTATTTTACACACACACAAATACTTTAGAAGATGATATTGCACTGTTTCTAAACATCATAGACTTTGTCAGAAGAAACAATTTCAAAGATTTGGTATAGAGGTCTCTTCTCTGTTCTAAACATTTTTGCATTATTACTAGTTGAGCTCATTTTCTCCGATAGATATTATAATGAATTGTTATTGAAACTCTCCATTTCAGTGTTAGTTAACGGGGACTCATTATTGTACCATCTACACTGATTATGACATTGGTACAGAAAGTGTTCCTGAATAAAACAGCTTCTTTTCTTCACTGTCTTACACCTCCTCCCCCTATTATTTCTGCTCTGTCTCACTCTATCTATGCTAGTCTCTTGTATGTCCTAAAGAAAAAAATATGAAGTGGCAGAAATTCACACTTCCCCAACTTTAATAGTGTTAGAAAGATACTGGTGACAAACATAGAACCCCTAGTTAAATTTATCTTCAATAATCTGCAGTGGTCATCCACATGAGCATTTTTGGCAAGTTAGATTGTATTCTTGCCTACCAGAGCTTTAGGGAAACATGTACAGCTCAGGTATTTCTTTTTTCTGTCATCATGATGATGAAACTCCCTCCCCTCACTGGAGTTGTATGGAATGAGTTCTGGAGCATTGAGAGAATAGAAAGGATAAAAACACTCCTGAAAACAACTTTGCACATTGTGGTGTGACACTGCAACATCTCCAAAACCATGACTGACACTGTTGAAAACTGAAGAGTGTTCTTAACAGAGATATTCCCCAGAGAAATCTTTTAACTTGAACATAATCATTTCAGTAATCTGTCTTCTGACTCCTTCATTAAACCTGAGGGAAAAGACTTATTGAAGATGCAACACTTTCAAGTGTTTTTATTTTCCCAAGGTCATTTTAGGAGATTGAAAGAATAAAACCATACACAGTGACATGCTGTTTGATTACATTTTTAACATCTCATCAGTGTTCTTTAGTGACTTACATTTTTCACTTCCAGTGTTCAGCTGCCATTGTTTTGCTTTCCATACTTTGAGATTTTTTTTCATTATATTGAGATTCAGTCAGAGGCAAGGAGTAGGACAGGTGAATTGAAAACAGTTCTTAATAATCATGAAGACATGATTTTCATTCCTTTCCCTAACATGACTGCTCATACATTCACATAAAATGGGCCAGAGAGATATAGTTGGTGGAAAAAAAGTGCTTAGCAGTACATTTTTTTTTCTCCATGCTTGTAATCCCATGGCTTTTTACAGACAAGAGTGATGAATTACTATCAACACAAGACAGCTTTTTGATGTGTCCTTTTGTACATGAAAACCTGAGCTGAGACCACCTGAACTCATTTCTCTTGAGATTTTGAGCAAGTATAAAAAATGGGTTTGTTTTGGACTTGGTAGGCCTCAGAAATGAAAATGTCAGTATGTCGAGGACAACACATCAATCCCAATTGATGTTCCCAATTCTGCATTCCCAATTCTATTCTTTCTCTACTGAAATTTCTGCACAGTATGTGTGATACAACATCAGCCGTGTTCAACTATTAAGCTGCAGTTCTTTTTAGGAAGTGAATGCCTGTCTTTTTGAAACAAGCTTCAATTGCAAAAGCTGTAGGTGCAAATGACTAGTAAATTATCCATTTAGCAATTTTAAAGTAATCCAGGGAACCTATTTAATTAAAAGAAAGATACATAATGGGATGAGGAGCTATAGTTAAATCACTTGATGACATCAAACAAAATTGCATTTTCATTGTTTTCGCTAAAGACCAATTTGATATTTTACAGTGGGATGATTCTGCTTTGCTATTTTTCCCATCTAATATAACAGAATAAAACAAGACAAAATCTAAAAAAAGTTTAGTTAAACTGACTTACAGGCAAAAATTTGGGAAGCTGTGGTTATATGTAAGCTCATCCAGCTCAGTGACAAGAATGATTTCTGGTGACTTCTGATTGTGATAGACATACTGTATATAGGTTTTTTTCCATACCACACAGGATCAGTACAGAAAAGGAATTTCTGGAATGCAAAAAAGGTTACACGGTTTCTCATTTCTATGCAAGGATTCTTTGGATAACAGTAGCATTTTGCATCTGTATTGTTTAATTCTTTGAGAATTAGCAAAAGTCTAGCTTCCTTTATTTAAATGTGCTTATAAAAAATCTTCTGTCTTTGAGTTCATGATAACATCTATCATTAGCTAGGATAATGGAGTGTCAATATATACAGCTCATGATCAGTTCTAACAAAATTCTGCATGTCTATTTCCTTTATCTTAGGTTTCTTATACTCCAGTACACTGCAGTGCTCTCAGTCTTTAGGATTAATAAAAATTAAGGGTATTTCATGTATGACTGTTTCTTTGCATGCATGCATCTGCGAGATGAGATGTATAGTCTAACTAACAAGGTTGATATAAATTTTAACTCAAAATGCTATACATTAATTCAGGTTCACTAAAATGAAGTTATACTAATTTACATATTTTTATATACTAACTTTGCACTGCACCAAAATGTGTATGAAAGGTTACATAGAAAGTCTACATTTTATCATTACTTGCTTGTGCCAAAACTACCTGATGAATTATCCAAGAATATTGCAATTAACTTTTGTGAAACATTAGTAGAAGAATATCCACATTTGATACAGCATAGGCTAAGGTTAGCACAGATCACTTTTATTTTATCAATCCATTGAGGAAATATTGATCTTTGCTAGAAGTGTATGAGACAATTTTTTATTCAACAGGATAAGCTGAATAAAAACTTGGGTAAGTTGGACTGACTTCAAATATTGGCCTCCTGGGAAAACATTTCTTCATATTCACTTAAGTACAAAGTACACATGCATTTGAGCTTGATTGCATCTATCATCATAAAGATTAGTAACAGACCTTTGTGGGAGATCCTAACACAAGAAGTTATTCTAGAAAGCATGGCACACATGAACATGAATCCCACTTCTGAGGAAGGAGTTCTTGCAATTAGTTGAAAGCATGTGCTGAAGGCGTACAATGTTTTCTGAGTATAAGTAAAGTGGAAACTACTGATAAATCATTTGAGTTACACAAGATGAACAACAGTTCTAACTCAATTTATAGATGATTGATTGGTATAAACATACAGGTAGATAGAGACTCTTGCAAACCAAGAAGATGTTAAAACCAGGCTGTATGTCACAGTATTACTTGCAGCTAATGAAGGGAAAAATTATCCTTTTGCATTTAAAGTGACAATTCTACCACTAAGACACTGAAAGAAGTTTAGTCAAACAAATTAAACTTTATTACGTTTGTAAATTTCCTATAACTGCTAGAATGAACGGGCTGTAGCCTCACCTTAAGTAAATGAGTATAGCCATGATAAATCATATTACACTTACAGATATTCAGACATATAGCTGTCTAAGTAAAGTAAGATAAATAGGATAAATGAGATTTATTTAGTTAGCTAGGTTATGAGTCAGTCAAGACTATGAAGAACTCTACCACCTAAGATCCTGTAAGGAATCTAAGATGCTAAATAGAGATTTAAGTGTAAACTGAAAACACCTGTATAAACTTAAACGCTGAAAATCCCTTCTCATCTGCACCCCACAGAAGTTATTTCTTCATAAGACTTCAGACTTTTCAAGATCCATAAATCTGCATACACCCAGATTTTTTAATAAAAACCAGATTTATTAAAGCTTGACAAATAATCCAATACTATCATTAAAAACTCCCCTGCAGACAAATGCTAGAGATCTATCCCTTGAGCTGCTTCTGTTTTTATAACGTGTTTATTTTTTATCTGAAAATCTCCTGCATGCCTACAGTCTATTTTCTGCTTTTATCTCAGGCTGCAGCAATAATTGTAACTAGATGTCCTTGGTAACCAAAACATATGTGTTTGGCTGCTTACTGAATAGAGATTGTCCTCACACACCAAAGCACAATCAATTTCCACACAGGTTATGGTGGTAGAAGCTAGTATCAGGTCAGTGCCTCTTAGAGAGGAGACAAAAAGTCAGAGCATGTCCACAGTAAAGTTATTCCATTTCCTGAGACAATTTAAGTCTTTATCTTTCACTGCCTTAGAGACAGGTTTAAGTATCAAGCTAACGTGGTGCTATATTTTCTCTGGTTAAAGGCTTATTTTATGAGGCAATGAGTTGTTCTTGCATGCTGCTGAGATGCCACAGCATCAGTCAGAGTTCAAAATATTCAGCAACTGACAATAGATACTCAGAAACTTCCTGACTGGGACACAATTTCAGCTCCTGTTTACAGAAATGCCTGTGTGAGTGAAAGCAAATTACTAGTCATACAAAACAAGAAGTTTTCTTGCTGTGAAAAATAGATACAAACAGCATATGAAAACACTCCTGTGTATACACCCTGAGTCTTTATTCTCAGAGTAAAACTGTTTGAATGAAATAGGACCTAGATTGGGTGAAGCAATATGTTTCTTCAGATGAGATTTAAAATTTCCATTGAGAACATATAATCCAGTTATCTGATTTACAAATACATTATTCATTTGATTGAACTACTATATGCTTAAGGATACACATAATAAATTTATAGACAGACACACATCTTCATAGCTCACTGAGTTCACATCTTTCATATCCAATTTATCATCTGAACCTAGACATGTGCAGAAATATTGTCTTTCTTATTTTGAAATGCACCAAGCTGTAAAGAGTTTTATACAACTCTGACAGTCATGGGGTTTTGTTTCCTGTCACATACCATAGAGTAAATTACAGCACAGATGAAGCTTGGTAAATAATTATAATAATTACTGTTTCCACAGTAGATTTCAGCTAGGTCTCATTCAGCACAGAAACTTATTTCCATTCTGTAGTTAGTATGCTACACTGTCATTCTCAGCATCTGAGGTCCCATAAAGTGTTTCTTAGAGCAATTACATTTTCAACGGAAATAAAGCTATAGTATTTCTTGCCCTTCTGTTTGCAAGATAACCTTCCTAACATAGGCTCAAAAGCCAATACCCTTATTCAGATAAGTCCTG
>NW_009910533.1:6188-22205 GCF_000696875.1 Nestor notabilis
AGCACAGGCTAAGTAATAAGGCTTACTAGCATTTCATTTAATCAATAAATGTTGATAAACTTTTTCTTTTTTTAATTCCTTAAGAGAAAAAAACAAATCACAAAATCACAACAAATCCTTTAAAGTAAAAGAACAGAGGAATACAATGACTGCTCTCTCTCCAACCTTAAATGTATCAAATGCAGCCTTCTGTTGATTTAAATGGGTGAGATAGGACTACAGATTCAGGAGAGTGTGGGAGGATGAGATTAAAACTGGGGCATTTCAGGCAGGGTAAGGTGTGAAAAAGGGAGACCTGAAAGTCACAGTTGTAAACAATGACAAATAACGGCAAAAATTTGAACTGACAATTTTCTGTAGAAATAGAAATTTTGAATTACTAACATTATTATGCTACCTCTTAACTGAACCAGATAGCCCATTTTTTCCATACCATGTACTACAGACTTGAAGTACTCCAACTTTATAGCTCTTCCCAACATAGCTCTTCTGTATTCTAAGTGGCCCCCAGTATACTCAATCCCAGCAATCTCAATTTGGGAAATCTGGAGGTGAGAGATGCAGCCTTTTCTTCAGTACTGGCTGGAGCAGCAAGCAGACACTTATAAGGCAATAGTGAGCTACAGCTGCAAGACTTATCCACCCAGAAGAAGACTACTTTACTGGAAATACAGTGGCCTTCAGTGAAGCTATCTATAAAACCACAATTTTATATATGCTAGGAGCACAGTCAGTCAGAGGCGCTGAATTATGCATTGGGACAAACCCAAGGAATTTCAGAAAATGGGAAGCTGAAAATTTTAATATCAAATTTAGCAGTTTAAAAGTTTGACTGTAACTGCCACCTCCTAAATATAAGAAATGCAGTAGCATGAGACAATGGGTCTGATCCGATTGCCTTGGAAATCAGTAAACGTCTCTCTTCCGACTTCAGCTGCATTGGCACTAGTCCAACATCCTTTCACTCTATCACTTTCAATTCTATTCCTCCCTCCTCTTCCCTCACTTTTCACCTTCCCCAGCTTCTTTTCTGTCCAGCCTCTCCTTCAACTGGCAAGAAGCATCATGCTTCTATAAGACAATCTTAATTCTTGACATTCAACTATTTGATCCTTATAAAACACTGAATTGAAATGGCTTTATTTTGGTTAGATATTTTTTCCTATAATTTTTAACTGGAGGTGAAAAAAGTGCAGAACAAACTTCAAAATATAACTAAAAATTCAGGCATATAATTATAATTTGGAAAAACATGCAAACTACTTCATGTAGTAAAGTTAACCCCCAGCCTTTAGAAGTTTACGCCTGCTTCTGTGATTCAAATAATATCACATGTAATTACTTGAACAGACTCTAAGGCTGAGATTATTTCAAAATACTGAATGCTTGAATTACTATCACATAAAACAATTTGGAAGACATCCAGCAACTGGGTAACAAAGGAGTTTTCTGGAAACCGTAGCTCTGAAATTATATGCCTTATAAATAACAAAGGAAGATCAAATCCTGCAGAGGACAAATAAAGGACAAGATGTGTCATTCTCAGTGAAAATAAACCATTCAGTCTAAAGTAAATATTCAGGATGATACAACCTGTCATAACATATTTATTGGAAGGAAGAAAACGCACCACATTCTACTGAAATACGCACAAAAATAATTCTTTGGATTATTTAAAAATACAATATACAGTATAATTTAACTTCATTGAGTAAATAACGTTTCAATTAAAAACTTAAGTTAAAAAAAAAGAAAAACAGTTAAGTCATTTAAGGAAAAAGCTGTATTTAATGAAAAAAGGAAAAAAAATCTACCACAGTACATCACACAGTTTTGTGACTAATGGCCATACTGTTTAAATGTTTTGAACAAGCATCAAATGATAGTGCTAAAATAAAATAAGTTCTCTACATAGCATTAAAAGCTGTGAAAGTACCAATAATTTTACAACCAAAAGCTTTTATTCAGATGACTATAAGTATTCTACTATTCTAAGAAATAATTTGGGGTTATTTTCGTTCTTAAGAAAACTTTGTTTTCTAGAACAGAAGGTTTAGTAAAGTATGACTTTCAACTCTGAATATACTGTTGTAGGTATACAATATATATTAAAGACTATAATTTAACTCTAAAGAAATACAGATACAATAATTTTTCACTTCACAAATAATTAAAAAAAACCTAATTTTGTTTTTTTATTCCATTACATATTCTGTCTTTTATTATTTTGAGATATTAGATTAATAGGGAAAATTCTGCTTTCAATCTAGCTACAGTGCTACCAGCATAGCATTGGAAGAATGGCTTAGTTTGGATTTATTCCAGTTTAAGTTCATGGAAAATTTGTCTCAATTTTATTAGTATTAAGCTCTATTTGCCTATTAAGTCCCAAATTCTTACTAAGATCTTTACATTATATTTGACCTACAAGTTAATATAAGTGCATTAAAAACTATGATAAATAATTTTTCATTATTAAAAAAAATGGTTTAAGAGCTAGTTCATTGGCTTACTTCAACAGCAGATTCTATTTCTTTTACTTCTCAATTTATTGGGAAAAGTGATTTGATGTTAAGATTGGGTATGGACAATTTCCTTAAGATTAAAAGCTATATTCTGCCATGAGAATAAATAATCAGGGCCAAACTCTATCCTACATTATAAACAATAATTTTGGTTTGCAATTTGTATTCTAACTGTCTTTAGCAGGTATGCTTGTTACAATCTCCTGATTATTCTTCAAGCAGTTTAAACACTTGAAAGGGAGAAAACAGTAACAGCCAAAAAAAAACCCTAAAAAAAAAAACCAAAAAAAACCCACCCAAAAGCAAACAAGAAAACATATGTTTAACCCTATCAGAACTAAGAAGTCAATGAGCAGTGTAGCGGACCACTGAACAAACTAGGAACAAAAGGAGAAATTAAAGTTGTTTAGAAGACTGCAAGTGATAAAAGATCAGTTTCATCAGGTTTTTATGTCAGAAGAAATTTAAGAGATACTTACCAGATACCAGAATAATTAAACGCACTGAGAGTGTACATAGTTATTAGTTGCTCATACATAGAATGTATAAGCAATTAATAGCTATGTTAAATGACATGGTGAGGTTGGTGACTGACACAAATATTGTTACTTCCATTTTCTTTGTTCTGTTCTAAACCATATCTCTTTAGTCTTTATTTCATAAACTGGTAATGCTAACTCTTCTCAGTTTATGAGCCATAGCCATAACCCATGTTTTTCTTGCTAAGGGTACAAAAAACCTGTCTGCTAAAAATTACATAACCTCACCTACACTACCACCACAATCACCTCCCTCCTGACCCCCCATCTGGGGATTTGTTATCATTCCTCACTTAGGGTTTGCACGGCATTTTGTAAGCATGTATTTATCAAGATTAACTGAATTATCCCGTCTACTTTGTAATTCATAAAATATTTTGTAGTAGGAGATTTTAAGTGGGCCAGCACTGATCACTTTATTTTAACATGTATTTGGTCTAAAGTCCAATTAGAAAAAGCATCAAGAGCATCTATACAATAATTATGCTATTGTATTCCACCTTTTGTTACCATTTCAATTTTAATCCATATCTGTAATTTTAATTCAAACCAGAAGTGAGTTACATAGTCAGCAGAACTGGGAACATGTTCAAGGCCAGACTGAATGTACCTACATCTATATTGCTAAACAAAGAGTGAGCTAGGGAGCAATATCGAAGATTGTATTTCTGTATTACTTAGTTTGCATAATTGTTAGGTCTCTCATCTATGCATACTCTCAAGGAATATACTCAGGCACAATTCGAGGCACTGACTATAGGAACTGCTCTCAAAAGGCATGATGGATGTAACAGCACAGAGGCAGATTCTTTTGTCCCAGACAGTATTCCAGCAACATCCTAAAGGTTTTGCTCTTTCATGTTCCCTCCTGCAACATGCCTGTACAGGTACTACTACCCTAAAATTCACACTGATGTGCACTATTCTCATTATTTTTGAACCTGTGACCTGGAAACAACATTAAAAAGTATCATAATTATGTCTTTGGAGCACAAGTGCAACCTCTGAGTCCAGAGGAGGTTTAGGGGTATATGATCAATAGCAGATTTGTGAACAGTCTGTAGAGTCAGATAGGTCTCAATAGTGTGACACTAAGTCAGTTTGTATCCTTTAGTTTTGGGGCCAAGGATCAGTCCCTCAATCACTTTTGTTTGGCTTCAAAATCAGGCAACATCTGTTTGCTGTCAGTGACACAGGGTGCCCAAATGAAGCAGCCAGCTCACTTCTGTGGTACATGAAGAGGTACGTATACTGTGTTGATTTTCTTTTCATCTGCATCCATCTCTCTTCTGCATTGTAACTCTGGAGACTCACAGATCATCATAGACTCACACTAGTACCATGTCCTCAACATAAGAAGGGCATAGAGCTGTTGGAGCAAGTACAGAGGAAGGCCATGAGGATTATAAGCAGTTCCCATATGAAGACAGGCTGAGAAAGTTGGGGCTGTTCAGCCTGGAGAAGAGGAGGCTGTGCAGAGACCTCGTAGCATGCAGGTACGAGGAGGCCTCCAGTATCTGAAGGGGGCCTACAAGGATACTGGAAAGAGACTCTTCACCAGCGACTGTAGTGATAGGACAAGGGGTAATGGGTTCAAACTTAAACAGGGGAAGTTCAGGTTACATGTAAGGAAGAAGTTCTTTACAGTGAGGGTGGTGAGGCACTGGAACAGGTTGCCCAAAGAAGTGGTAAATGCTCCACCCCTGGCAGTGTTCAAGGCCAGGTTGGACAGAGCCTTGGGTGATATGGTCTAGGGTGATGTCGCTGCCCATGGCAGGAAGGGTTGGAACTAGACGATCTAAAGGTCCTTTCCAACCCTAACCATTCTATGATTCTATACAACAGGAGCCAATAGGATTGTAGAATCAAAAGCAAAAGACATTTCAAACCCACTTGAAAATATGGATCTATTCATAATTTAAAGGTATACTAACTCTGTTGGTACTACCCATATTTTTTGCACACAGGCATTCACAGTAAAAAGACTCAATGATATGCTTTAGTGCTGATCTTGGCAGTCCTGGGCAATGGTTGGACTTGATGATCTTAAAGATCTTTTCCAGTCTAGTCAAATCTATGATTCTGTGATTCTGTATGCTTTTGTTAAGGTGCACTTTCAGAGTTCAAAAGAAGAAACAAAACCAGCAAAGCCCATGGAAGGATACATTTCCTTCCTTCAGAAGCCATGCAGCTGCCCCAGTTGCTAAAGCAATAGTTCACACATTTCCTGATGGGATGAACTAGCCGATACATCACCTGGGACTGGGAGGGAATTACTGCACTTGAGAGTGGAGATGCAGCACTCATCAAAGCACTATGTAAATAGGAGTTGCACATGCAGTGAAGTTTTCAGAACTGAATCAACAAAGCAGACATGAATTATTCAAATTTACAACTTAGCATCACTAGGAAGAATACAACAGTGCAACCAACCACAGATAGTTCTTTTTATTTGTGTGGTCTTCTTATAAATTATGACAGGCTTCCTGATGTTTAGGTTGATGTCCTTATTATTTCATATGACCGCATTTTATCATGAAGTGCTTCTTATTATTTTTATGCTTAATATGCATGTTTATATTTGCCTGGGAACTGAAAGTAGAATTTAGCATCATGGAATACTCAGATTATCATATTAATTAAAATTGGAAGTACAGAGCTGCATCCATAAAATATTATTGCTTGCAAACTTTTTCTGAAACACAATGGTAAACCTGATTGATTACACTTTATAATAGCAATAATTCCTGCAATATCGTTCATTAGCACAGTTAACAAGTAATTTGCTGGAGTTTTAAATGCCCTTGGCTTTCTCTCAAGCTGTTCACAAACTTGTCATTAACTGCTGGTTACAACTGATTTCTCACCACCCTATTTAAAAGAAATTTTATTTCAATTCAACACCCACAGAGCTTAATCTTGATTCAGTAAACAAAAATCATTCTCTAACTTGGCAACAGACCTCTCGTTCCTTATTCTTTTTGGTATACTGTTTCAGGGATGTATGTGGATGTAAGCATTGTAGCTAAGGGCTAAAACAAAACCCAAACCCTGCTATACTTTGTCTCAAATTTTCTAGCAGTAGGGAGCCCCAAAAGGAAGAGCACTCTATTGACATCTAAAGGAAAGAAAGGAGACAAATTAAATGATCCAATGGGCAGCCTGAAGCCTATTTGCTTGCATGTATTTTTTCTTTATATTTGGAAACTATTTCTGCTAATACCAGAATATAAAGAAACATTTCCAATCATAACAGTGTACAGGAATGATGATCAATTCAATGTGTGCAAACAGAGTGGACAGCTAACCTACAACAATGGTTTTCTGTAACATCTTACAAAAGTTATGACCTTTATTTAGAAAAAAAAAAACAAAAACCAAACCAAAATAAAACAAAACAAAAAAGAACAACCAAAAAACAACAAAACCAAAACCAAACTAAACCAAACAAAAAAAACTTCGTAGGAGGATGTTTTCTAAAACATAGCAAGTTTAAGAGTTATCTTCAAATGGAAAAAAACCCACCTGTTTAAGAATCACTTGTATGTTACAAGACTGTTCATTTTCAGTGCTTCCTTAATCCTTGGTAAGGAATTATAAAGACTGAGAATGGCTACTAAAAGTAAAGTAGGTCATATCACATTAAGGTCAGCAGTAGGGCTCTACTACCTAGCAAGACTGGGTAGTCATAGTTGTGAGGTACATGCTACTGCAGAAGCAGAGAAAAAAACAGCTGAGTTAGAAGCTGAATATTGTAAAAGAGGACCATGAAATAGCAGTTATGAGGTGCATGTTGCCCTCCATATGTGTTTTCTCACATTTTCCTTTTCTCCCTTAAATGAAATATTTTTTGTTAAGTCAAGTAATTTATGTTTGTGAATGAGGAAAAATAAGACCTGGCTAAGCACCAGAAAACATATTTTCCAGTGTTTGTGTATGAGGATTTAAGCCTGTTAAATAAAATTCAAGATTAGCCCATTTGACTCCAAATAAGACCTAACTGAAGGATTATATTGACTTTAAATCTATGATGACCATATTGCTGGTCAAAAGTTACACCATGTCACTTTTCTTTGCAACTCTCTATTAGATCATATTTCTCCTCCATATCTCTATATTTTTTCCCTTCAATTTACTAGGTCTCTGGAAAGCATTAAAATGTTACTTCCCCCTTCTGCTCAAATTAAAATTACTACCTTTCCATCCATGCCCTAACTTTTCAAACAAGTACTTTCACAACTGATTCTATGCACCTTTGGCAATATGTGGGATTTCTTGTGAGCAGCAACAAAGCCAACCCATTGTCATTCTTCAGATCTTTCTTTGAAACTTATTGTGAAACTTAGATTAAATGATATATCAGTCATGCAGTGAGAGGCCCTGAAATCTTTTAGCTTTAACCAGAATTGTCTCTTATTTTCTTACCCCTTCTCTGTGTTTTGGGAATCTCTTTCTTTGGATATTTATGCATTGTTCACCCATTTAAAAATGCATATTTGCTTAACTAGTGATAGAATGGGACCCTGAACCATGAATGGAGTCTCTTGGTAAAACTACAGAACAGAATCACAGAAACAGTGAGAAAATCTTCCACCTATAAGAAGTGGCTCAGACAAGAGAAGCATGGAGGTGAAGACCACTGTTCTAAACAGAAACCCAGAATTCACATATTTCAACAACATAGAAGTCCATGCAAATGTTTCCATCAGACCCATGTTGTATTGGTTTCGGTTTTTGGTTTTTTTTCCTTTAATTCCATGAGAGAAAACATTCTACACCTAACAAAAAAAAAACCCAAAAAAACCCCAAAAACCAAAACCAAAGAAGTAGCAGCAGCAAACATTAGAATTCAAGTTTTGTAATAAACATGACAGTATGAAAATTTAATTGGCACAAAATAGATTAGTAACTAAACTAATTGAGTTATCTCTTTGAATACACTGGATTGCCAACATTTCATTTAGACTTCTTTCTTTAAGAAAAATTGCTACTGTGATAGAAATGCTTTGCAGAGTATATATATACATGTTTTTGCATACGTGCATCAGAGAGAGAGATTTAAAATGCAATACTTTCAAATTTTAAATTTACATTTGTTGACTACGTGATTGACTTACACATATAGAGGGACTGACAGAACTGACACTGCCAACATGCATGGAAGACTTTTGTCTCAAGGAAAGCACACTGACATTAGCTTTTGTTTATTTGAGCTCCAATTCAAGCTTTCCAGTATTCAGCTAGCTCTATCAAAGTCTTGTCACTCATTCTTCAGTGTAAAATTCTCTCTTGTTCTCATTCTTCCAGCCAGCACTCTGGTCTACGTATTTGTTATCTGACGTCTTGACAGCTTTAGCCTCCTCCCATACAGCCTCCCCTTTGTCCATTTTTTTTCAAATTATCAAAGTTAAATGCATCATCCTGTTCTGGAAAACCAATATTAACTTGCTACCCTGTAAACTTTTCATCCTCATCATATTCACACATAGTCTTCTTCGAATTCTCCATAACGTTACTCCATTTCTGATTACTAATTTTTTTTTTTAAATCTGCTATGAACCTTCACTTTTTCTTCACCTTCTGAATGCTTGCTTTGTTAATTTCAGACAATTTTATATTAATTTTCATAATAGTCTCTTTCCACTTCCCATTCACTAAGCTAAGTATTTCTTCTCCTGCAAATCTTTTGCTAAAAAAACTCAGAAAGACAGTTGATTTCTTCATTTAAAAAGTACAATTATTATGGGTAAAGCATCTGTAGGTGATCTGATCTCCATCACCCACTATATTATACAAAAGACACTTTCCTAGTAAGACCCCAATCCTGTTAATCTATCAGATTAATGAAGTACACTGTTTTGTGCATGTTTTTCTCATCAAATGAAACTTCTGAATTGAAATATGATTTCAGTAACAGAGGAAGACAGTGACCTTTTGCAGCAGAAACAAATATCCTCAGTTTCTTCTGAATGGAAGGGGGAAATTAGGATTTGAATTTACTAATTTCAGGAAGGATCGTGGAACTGAACCTTCATCATCCATGTCTCAGTCATCACTCATACATCTGGACAATGCATAAACTTTGAGATTGCTACACATTTTCAGAGTGCATGTATTGGGCATGTTTCAGAATGTCAACTCTAACAGCTGTCTCAGGGAACAGAGCCAAACAAAGAATAATTTCACAGTCTTGACTTGATTTAGGTTTATATATCATAACACTCCATATGACTAAGGCAGAAGAATACCTTGGCAAGGTTGGAAACATTACTCTGTGTTTATGTCAGTTTAGACGTAAAAAATAAGTTTCACCAGGAAAAATCAACAGCTAAATGAGGGCTTTCTTTCCTTTGTGTATTATTTGGCATTGTGAATTTTTTGTTATTATGTCAATTGGCTGCAAAATATAGCTAGAATCTAGTTCGTATTATTAAGATTTTTCTGTTGCATCATTACTGTCACTAATGGTGCTGATCATGAGAATGAAGCCTAAAGTCCTGCTTTTCATTTACAGTCCTCCCCAAGCTTAATTTTTATATTTATTGGGTTTTTCTTTTAGAAGTATAGTGTGAGTATCTTGGACATTAGGTCGGTGATGTTGAAATACTGTATAAATAAAACATTAGAATATTTTTTCAGCTCTCCAGGTGAAATTGATATTCCTTTGCTAGGGAAGCAGTTAGCTCCTAATTTTTTAGTTTTAATTCAGTTCAGAAGAATTCTAAACCCCTTCACTTTCACTCTTTCCTACCCCTAAAAAGCATGTTCTTTACCAGCATTCCAGGAGTCAGGATTTTCAGGTGCCGAATCAAACTTCAACTCAAGTGAAAAGCAGCAGGAACTAAAATTAAGAACCAGGTGTCAAGAAAGCAATAGCCAAGTGTCAAACAGAGTCAGTCAGCATGCAGTTTGCTGGAAAGACAAGATAGTATTACTCCTCAAAAAAGCATGGGTTTTTTTTATTTTTTTTAAATTCAATTTTAGCCTTATTTCCTAGTCAGACTAGGACTGCATTAATAAAGTTTCTGTCTGCATGTGTTATGTCTGTCTGTTTTCCTCAAATGCTTCTGAAGACAATTAATTTCAACTGTATTTGACAGAAAGTCAGTTATCTCTGATATGCTGAGTTCCTCAAGTTTTATGGTAACGGGTAGCCAAGTAAAAGAGAAAAGCCTACAAGTGTTCCTGTTCTCAAAAAGTTGAAACATGAATTCAACAGGGCTTGAAAGAGATACAGAAAATGCTGAAGAGAGACATTATGGAAGTAGAAACTACTAGAAAACTTTTTTAGTTATTCCTGTACTTAACTACAACCTAGAGTTGCCAGAACTGTCACAACATGAGCTCTAGCTCTTGTGCCTGGTTATTTGTGATACCTAGTTGTTAACATGATCTCTTGCATACTTTCTGACTTCAGTTGTTTCTTCAGACATTTCTCCAGGCATAGTTTCTTGGGTAGAACAGGCTAGGAACCATTCCCAGTAGGTACTGTGGCATTTCTGGGTGGAAGAAGCTTGCAAACAAGTTAAGCTATGCCAGATCAACCACACAGAAAGAACTTGAGAAAAGCCTCTAGCACTGCTTAGATTTCTAGTATAGATAAAACCTCAAGTCTGCAGACTAGAGGTTTTTGTTTCTTGCTAAACTTTGAAAACTCAATGCTCAGCTGCTAAGCACTTTGTGAACTTCCAAAACACTTGCTGAGGGAGGGGAACTCCTCAGTTGATTGCTTTTCATTTGTGCTTTCTTTAAAATTATGTAAAAAAATGTGGGTGTGGGTGTGGGTGACCTTTTTTCACCCTATTGCTCTATCGTTCAAATGCTGGTATATATGGACAGAATTAAATTCCTTTCCTCCAGAAGACTTCCCTCTTCAGTGGATTACAGACCTCACTATGTAGCCCCACTCATCTTCCAACTCTTCTGCTGAAGTTGTGCAACTTTGCAAAAGTGGAACGCAAGATTCACTGAAATAGAGAAAGAGCATAATTTTATGTGGGAGTGACTAGAATGTCACCTGAAACAGGGAAGATGTGAAATACTGTACCTGTTTCAGAAATGTTAAAACTTTTTGTTAGTGGCTATGTAAGTAAATTTCAGAGTAACTGTTTAGAATGGGAATCACAGTTCAAGATTTTTGGTTTTCCACTAGGATTTCCTAACCAGTCCCTATTCAGATAAAACAGATATAGCCAGATCGCTAACATATTCCTATATTGGATGTGGTTTTGAACAATTTTAGGTGAGGGAAAGAAATGAATTTGCCTCTTTTACCTTCTAGGAAGCACTTCAACTGCCTCACTCTTACAGAAAAAGAGAATGCTCTTTCTTCCAGCTTAGTTTAATGAAAATAATATTTGAGCAAAGTTTGTTAGCAGTTCACTTTTGTCACCATGTTAACTTAATGGTGAAAAATATTTTCCTATCACCATAGTGATATTTTGGAAGAGAAATTTCTTGCTTTGCATTTTGATTGAGCTTAGGTGCAAAGTAATCTCTGAATGGATGTGCTGTAATAATACTGGTACAGTTTGAGACATGTACTAAGAAATAACTGCAAAGATTTAAGAAATTTAGAGAGATAGGGAGTGTCTGTAATATAGATAGTCAGAGAGTTAGAGGGAAGTTGAGTATATTTTTAGAATGACAGATTTTATGTTGAATATGTAGGTTTTACTCCATTCTCATTGTAGATTGCAGAATCTTTTTTTTTTTTCTTCAATCTGACAAATGAGATTGTATTTCTGGCTGATGCTGCTGGGTGTTGCCATAATGATTGATGAATTTCAAATCAACGTCTGTTGCATTTTTTCCCTGCTCTGGTTCAGATATTTAAAGGCACCTGTAGATCCTAAGATGCAGTTGAAAGATCTGTTGCAGACACCTGTGTATAATTGATGCTGAATAGAAGCCTGAAAAATTATGGTTCAATTCATTACATTTGAAATCTATGTAAAAGGAACCATTGTGTTGCAAACTACTTGGGTAGCATAAATGCAGTTTCAGAAACTCCCTCATGTAATGCCCTGTGATAGTAATATATCCAGTTCTGAACAGGGCAGGATCTAGATAGTCTATTGAAGGTCATCCTATTTCTCTGGTGAGATATATACATAAATAGCCTAAATTATGAGCTTTGTCTTCTCATTTTACTGTCTTTTCACAATCCCATAAAAGATACGCCAGTGACCCTAGGAATAACATCTCTGTTAATGTTCTGAGTATGTACAAAAATAGTATGTGAACCTTAAGAAAATAAGACATAATCAGTCTCTTCATCCTGAAGTGAGAAGCAATGAAAAGCGTGACAGTATAACATAAATGTTTCAAGAGAAGAAGGTCTGACAGATCAGAATGCCATCTGAAAGACACCAAGCAGAGATTTGATGAAAGCCCGATCTCTCCTGTATACCCAGCAATGATCACAAAAGGCTGAGGTGAGCTGAACAAGAAAGTTTTACGTCATTCAAGGAGAACATAGCATAATTGCTCAGCCATCCGTTACAAGAGGTAGAGGTAAAATGGTGTGCATCAGAAAGTCATAAAGATTGATGGCATCTGCTGCTTCCAAATGTATCTATCTGCATGCAAACCACTTTCAGTGTGAATTTATGGAAAACAAAGGCTGTTTGGCCAGGAAAGGTGCTTTGGTAGGCTTAATTTCCACAGCCCATTTTCACTGCTGCAGCAAGAATGTCCCAGAGAAATCAGCTGGTAATGATAAGAATTCAAAACCACAAAACTAAATAAAATGCGATTATTAGCTACCTTGGAGTAAGCAAACAGTAAAGTCTTAAGTGATCGATACTTGACAAGACACATGTCACAAACTTCATGTATAGGTCAGACACACACAAAGTTTTTAAATAAATCAACTGACTTCTGGACAAAGCACATAAAATGTCACTTTTCATCTCTCAGTTGATATTGTTCTCAGAGAATAGAAAAAAAAATAAAATCTCCTCCCCCAGAGATTTGATGGAAAAGACAGTCACTCCTGACACAAGTTTAAGGGGGAAAAACTGCAAATCAAGTGGAAATTTTTGTCAGTACCTTAATCTCTGATTTGTAGAAGGTTGTGCTTTGGGATATTTGGTGTGTCTGAGAATTGCCACCAAAGAGCCCTTCTGTTCTTTAATGGCTGCACTAAATCTCAACAAACGTGAGCATGAAAACTATTGTGCCGTACTTGTAAGGCATATATCAAAGTTACATTTTTTTAAAGCTTGGGAAGGCAGTTGAATCATGCATGCTCTTTATGGAGCTCTGATCAGGCTGATAAAGGCAGTTCAGCTTCAATAAATGCTTTTTAAGTGAATATTTTAGAAAGAGAATAGGAAATTCAAAGCTCAAACTGTTGCCAAACTGCTCCCATAGCACTTTGATCACTTTGCTACTGACATTTTGTTGAAAATGTCTTGTTTTTATTAAAATGTTGGCAGCTGGGGATTCAGAAAGTTAACTGTAGTCACTGAAAAAAATAATATACAGTAAAACTGAATGACATAACTTATTAAGTACTTTGTACACATTTCTTAAAAAAGAAAAATTTTTCCCTGTGGGGTCAAACACAGCTTTGCAGTTCTCTGAAAAAAGTTCATATTATTAAAGCAATACAGGTGCACAAGATTAATCAAACTGCAGTGTTTTGCCTGAGGCACAACCCCCTCAAGTTGTAAGGCTTTCCTATGGAGAACTGTAGACATCCAATAATTTAAAAATTAATAAAATATAAAAAACATATTAAATGGACAGTGTGAATTTTCTGTGTCATGCTTTTGTTAAATATTTATGTCAGATTATTTTCTGTTGAAGGACATCAAGGACAAGCTGTTGTAATTACCTCACTTTTCTCATTACATATGGTACACTTATATCTTCATCAGTATAAAATTCCCTCTTTCTCAAGTACTACAGCTTGTTTAGAATGCTAGAAAATTACCAGTTTAGGCCTTGAACCTGATCTCTGTTGTGTGACCTTAGACATGTGAAAAACCACAACAGGTGATTTTTACAAAGTAAGTTCCAGTGTGCACTCATGGATCTACAAAGGAAGTCCTCCGTGTTAAACTTACTCAGAATCTAATATATTTAAAAGACATCATTTTGCAGCATGGAGTGACTCCATTCCAGTGTAGAAATACTCTCAGTCTATTAGAAAATTACAAAGAAATACTCTTTTAATTGTTTTCCTTTTTACTCTAGATGAATTAACAGCTCAGAGAGGAGACAGATGGAATCCTGTCTGACGCTGTTGCAGACTTGATCAGCTGATATTTTTCACCTGCAGTAGCCCTTAGCCTAGTATCTATCAGACCAGTGACCATTCTGCATGTGTACAACTATGACTCTCTCAGAATAACAGCCCATCAGAGTGTATTGAAATGGCTGGAATCTTCTTTTTTACCTCTTTCCAAATGTCACGAATGCAAGCAGCTCATTGAAAATTAATCCCCTAAAAAAAATCTCAGGCAACTGATTATTTTATACCCACACATTAATTACTGGTGATCATGACATGAATAGATTTAATTTATTTTTTTATTAAGTCATGAACATAAAAAATATATTCCCTCAAACTAATTACATTTTTAAATTGCTTTGTTTTAAGAACAACTTCAGGCAATACATTCTAGTGAGTACAACAGAAGCTTGTTATATGCATTGATCAAATTTCAGATTTAATAAAGATATGGAATATAACTCTTTTACTTTAATAGTAGCAAGCAACCAGGCATGAAGAAATTAAACAACTGCAGATTTTCACAAAAAAAAAAGAAAAAAAAAAGAGTTGTGACCAGAGAACATCCAGTTAGTAAGAATTGAAACCCAAAGAAGTTTTGGATGCCTCATCCCTGGAAGTGTTCAAGGCCAGGTTGGACAGGGTCTTAAGCGACCTGGCCTAGTGGGAGGTGTCCCTGCCAATGTCACAGGGGTTGGAACTAGATGATTTTTAAGGCCTCATCCAACCCAAACCATTCTATGTTTCTATGAACCCCGGAACCACCTGCTTCAGAAAAAGAAACAAGTAGGCCTGAATGTTTCAGATGAGAGATGTAAAACGTAATAGGAAGACATTCAATAATCTGCCTCCCATGAATGTCTCTTCTAAATTTTTAAGACTCATAGACTCCTTTAAATATAAAAATTTGAAGTTCAATCATTCTTGCAGAGTATCACTGTGTTAAATGTTAACTGTTAAGCCAAAACCACAGCATCAACTGCTAAGAAGGAGAAAAATAGCTGAACCCAGGACACAAGGTATTGTTATTAACATTTAATTTACACAGAGAGAAAGCATAGAATCTTGAGACCAAATTTTACATGTCTAGAATGTAAGCATCTAAGTGAGCTGCTAGATCAATGGGACAGAATCAGTACAAATGGGAGAGAACTACAGTGCTGTTCTTCTATTATGAAAGTAGATACATAAAATATATTAGTGTTTTATTCACTCCAGTCGGCTTCAAAATTATTATCATTACAAGAGAACTTTTAAAAAAATAAATAAATAAAATCAGGCCATGTGTAATACGTAATTCCTTTCTGCAAGATCATGTGCTAAAAACTAAATTCTTTCAGAGGATCATTGTACGAACTATGAAGAAATACCTTTATAGCTCAGGAAGTCTTTGAGCTATAAAAATTGTCAGAAACTAAGAACACATTCATGCCACATACTCTTTCCTGCATTTTAATTGCAGAAAGCGGAGTAAAGGGATCTTCGGTCTTATCAAATATTAGCAGACTTCTGTTCTTAATAGGTAAAAAATATTCACCAATCACTTTTCATTGTAATTTCATTTAATTCCAAGTGCTTATTTGGTGCACAAATGAGTCAATAAATAAAATCACAGTAGCTATTTTCAGTATTTCTGAAGTCAAAATTGCTGAAATAACAATAATGACGATGATGGTAATATAGAATCATAAAATCATAGAACAGTTAGGGT
>NW_009910534.1:0-1635 GCF_000696875.1 Nestor notabilis
TATATAATGTTATATAAAAAAGACTGTAATTTCTCATTTTTGCCCATTATACAACACTCTGTCCTTCCTTCTGTATGACATCATGACTTAAAGCTTTAGTTCTTTCAGCGGGTTTCAAAAGAAAAAAAAAGCTAAAAAAAATTACAAAAAAATATCTCCATAGTGCTATGTGGTTTGAAAACCAGACACAGGATTGTGACGTGAGAACTGCCCATGGACTGGCATTGCACAGGGGTGGGAAAGCAGTAGGATAGTGTGGTATGGTGGGGAGCATGAGCTCTGGGGAGCAGTGGAGATGAAGAGACCAGACAGAGGTGGGATATTTAATGAAAGGAGCTGAGGAAGAACCATTGGGAAGACACAGAGGCAAAACAGACAATTGGAAAGAGCCTATAAAACCAAGGGGTAGTTAAGGGGTCCTGTGAGGCTCCTTGCTGCTATTAGCCCAGCTACCTCTCTGGATAACAATCTGGGAAGATGCTCAAAGGGAATTTGCAGAACTTGGATTGTAATATTTCTATATGTTTATCACTAAACTCTGTACATTTTCTTTAATCAACTTTCTCCGGTAATTACTGCTCAGGAACTTGGCGAGGACTGAACAATAGTGGATGGGCTTTTGGTGGGTAGTGTGGCTGGCAGAGCGGAGGTGAAGATAATGTCCCAGAGTCCAAGTGCATCATGTTTTCAATTTGTATCAGGAATGACCCTGAAGCCTTGCACCCTTTGGAAGACTTTCTGTTGTCAGGGAATGTGAATAACAGTGGAGTCCAAGAGGGAGACTTGAAGGATCTCTTCATCAAGAAAAGATGCAAATTCTCTTATTCATTGGCTTTTTTCAAAGCTTTTGCAAGACAGTATGATTTTTTTTTTATTTTTCTATTTTTATTTTTTTTACTTCTCATGGTAGAAAACCAAGTAGAAAACGAAGCATAAAGTCACACAGGAGTCATAGTGTTGTTATGTATTTCTTCAGATTATCTGAGTTGGAAATCTTATTTGAGATAAGAGATTTTTCTTTTCAGTAGTGTGGCTCCTGTTAGGTTATTATAGAAATAAGGATATGGTGATTTTACTGTTAACAAATCTCCCTTGTAAAATATAATTTAACATTTGCACCATATTTAAAAGTGCTGTATGGAACTGCTGATGGAAGAATGATATTCTTGCTATGAGATAATGAGCACCAAATAAGCTTACTTAATATGGAAATTCACCTTTCCCAATATATTTATTTTCAGTCTCTATAGTGTATTCAGAATATTTTGTGTAGATTCTCTGCTCTGGAAACTCCATGGACAAATTTACATGTGTGTATATATATATGTTTGGGTTTTTTTTCAGGCTTATTTTTTCAACCAAGCAGCAAAGAAGTAACAGTATGGAGCCAGAGCTGTAGTCCTTGTGCTGTAAATCCACATCATTTCAACTAAGACCAAGCACTTGTGAATACTAAATTCACACTTATGTAGCTGAGAGTAGAAATGGGCTTTTCTTTTTGAGCCCTTTGGAGTCTAAATTGAAAAAAAATGTAGCAGGTTTTAACCTTTAAACTTTTCACTGACCTTTAAGCAGTACTTTGGATTATATCTGCCCCGGTTAATCTGAAGCCACTTGCAAACATAACTGGCATTC
>NW_009910534.1:1666-38991 GCF_000696875.1 Nestor notabilis
TTTTTCTGAGTGTGCCTTACATACAATGTAGAGCAGGTTAACAGTTCAAAAGTTTGACTCCTGTTCATTATGTCTTTATCACCTTTTTAAGTGATGTTCATCTTTGCGAACAAATTTTTATAGTTAGCAACAACACAAGCAATGCTTTATGTCAAAGTACATTTAAGTGATGGCCGGATGTAGATTTAAACTCTTGGAAGTACAAACCCAGATGTTGATCAAGACACTAAATTTTGCAGAGTTCCTTTATTAATTTAGAGCTCTATAAGGACCAGATACTATAATACAACTTTCCAGCACAGGTGAGTATAAAATCTTCCTAATCAGACCATTATTTTTAATTCTTTAGCTTTTCTTTCTTTCACACTACTCATGTCACTTCTTTGCATGCACATTTTTTCACATACCCTCCCCAAATGTATCTTCACTTTGGTCTATTGAGTCCAAACTAGAGGTGCGAATGACATAAAATAAACCAACAGTTTCTCTTGGACAACATTTCACTGTTCTCATACTCAAAAGAGTTCAATTAACACTAGAAACATCTACTGCTTGGTATAAATAAGATTGTCTATAATTAATAATTGGCATTTCCCCTTTTGGTTCACACAATGACTGCAAAATGTCTTGCCATTCACATGGAAATTTGTCTTCTGAGTATGTCTATCCTCAGTGGAAAAACCTTATGGGCAGAGCAAAAAATTTATGAGAGGATGTATATGTTTAAGAACTAACTGCTATATCATACTCTATGTTCATCATTCAGATCCAGAATTTTCCTGCTGGAATGTTACAGTAACAGGGACACTCATGCACCATCCCTTACATTCAAGCTACTCTTTAGACACAGAAATATACGCCTTAGAAATAGCCAAAATTTCAAACAAATAATTTTGCATTGAAATATGAAATCCTGAAAATTACTGACACAACTGAGCACACAGCAGAAGCACTTAGGCTGAGTCAGTGTGAGAAATGCCATTGTCGCTTTAGAACACTAAATGTCTGGGATTTGTTTCCCTGCATAGTTTTACCAGGACCTGACATGGTAAAGACATTGACTCTGATAGGCTTTTAAAGAAATAGAAAGTTCATAAGCAGAGAGCAGACGCTGAAAGGTCTTAGGATGTAACTGGCAAAAAACATCTGTATTTTATGTCGGATATTTATTTATTGAACAATTTGGAAAGTGCTATACATTTTTTTTAACATCTCATCTCTTGCTGTTACATTTTGGAGAATGATTAAATCTCTGGAGAGGGGTCAGATCTGTGGAAATCGTCAGTTGTAAAGACAGGGTATTCAATGAATAAATGAATTATTGTGCTAAGTCCTTTGCTGAATATTCCTGTGGCACTGCTTTAGTTAAGTATCAAGATCACAAGCATTTAACAGTGTTACTTTAAATTCAAAATGCATTGAAAGGACTGAGATTGAATTTGCAAATGTAATCAAGAATAAAACATGTGCCTTGGATTACATGTCACTTTTTGGGATGTTTTGACATAACACATTTAGAAAATACTTTCCTGTGACTGAAATGATTAAAATAGATTTCAGTTATCCATGACTTAAAACAGATCCAGTCCAGTTCTTGGTTAATTTGTTCTCTGCACCAGCCAACATGCTTACTTGTATACCAGAGTGGAGGCCAACTGCTTAGGGCTAAGGTGCTACTGTGTTACCTGTGCGAGTAATCCTGTTAGCAGCAAGAGAGCATAGGCAAGGATATATTGTAGAATGGTCAGAAGTGAGAAAATAACCTAACTTCCTTATTTCTAATGATGATCTGTGCAGCTATTTCAAACAGACCCATTCAAACAGCATCTTCAAAGCCTCCATCATTTTACCTTCTTTTAGTGGTACCAAAATCACATCATCTTTCCCATATGCATTCAGATAAGCACACTCATCAAAGAACTGGTACATGCTCAAATTCATTTGGTAATCTGCCCTCGTAGTTTCCAAAATACTGGTACCAAAATAACACATATAAGGATACACAGGAAGTTACTTTATCTAGGATCAATAAGTACTAATTCAAGAAATTCAGTATAAATTAGGACCACAGAACACTATTCCCAAAGAGCAACTTTGTCCATAATGGAAAATATACGCCAGAAATTTAGTATTAAATCTTCTTTTATTAACTTCATCATTAATGACAGCTCTTCAGTATTTTTAGTATTAAATGTAGTGTTAAATTAAGAAGTCAGATTTTAATCCACGTAGACAAATCCTACCACAAAGTTATGCTCAAATTTGCTACTGATTTTTTTAAGACTTGCAGATATCTGAGAATGGCAGTGTTGGCTTTAGTAATGAAATTCCACACTTAAACTTACCCAGGAAGTAAAACTGCCTGTTAGTAGTTACTTTCTTAGAACAGCACGGTTAGTTCACTGATCAAATCACCTGCACATCCATCTAGGTCAGGCAAATACAGAAACAAGAAAAGATTATTGGCTATTGCAATGCACTAGTTCTTGGTGAATGATGGGAGGATTGTGAAGATTGTGGTAGAGCATCTATCAAAAGCATGTTGTTTCATGCTCTGTTTCATTGCTTTGGTGCAACAAGAATGGGTCAGAGAGAAGGAATTTGGTTGTTGTGCTTATGAAATTCAGAACCTGGTTATACAGGCTGATGATGACATGGACTTATGTTGTTACTTGGCAGTGATTATATATTCACCCTCTTAATTAATAATTATGGATTGGTTGATATTAAGTGAAGTTGCACCCTATCTGAAAAGAAAATTAATAGTGACATGTCAAGGACTCAACTAAAAGGTGTTTTGATTTCTCTCTCCTTAGTGCTGGATCTCACTGCAGATCTGTTACCATTTTAGCTTCATCAGATGAAACAGTAAGATGGCCGAAGGCAGGTTCTCCTTCCCACAGCATCCTGGGACTGCAACCAGCTGCATAAGATGCCTGCAAGAGGTAAGGTAAGGTTAGAAACACACTAAGGCAACCCCTGCATCAGCTAACTGTTACCCACCACTCCTGCTCAAACCTTTCTGTTTTCCATGGGGGACAGAGAGCAACAGCAGCCCCATACCTTTGGCCATTGGTTAAGACAATTATGGGACCCATCCAATGGAAAGCTTCATGTGCAAAAAGCCTGAAACACTCATATCCTGGGGAAAATGCACTGACACTGTGCAGGTGGGTACACTGGGGTGAAGAGCATCATCACCAAATTTTGGTAGAAAGCAACACCTTTCCAAACTTTTATGTTGTCCCAGGTCTAAAAAGCGTGATCTGTGTATAATAATGTTTTGGAGGCAGCCCCTCAGGTGAGGCAGACATACCCTTGTCCTCTGTATAGATCATGGCAGAAGGGAGGTGTGAGGAAGGAAGAGGAGAAAGAACTGCCCTGCCCTGGCAAGCAGGTGGTCTTCTGGACCTGCACCATAGCAAGTGCCCTGGGAATATCAAGGTTGAAAACTGAACTTTAATCACTTAAGTCTCTGGTGCACCTACACGTTTATGTCCACATCTGCAGAGGTAAAGAACATAGATTTGCTGTTCAAAAGACAGATACCGATAATGCTGAGGTTTGGTAACCAGTTCCTGTCTTCTCCTGTGCTCCTCTGAAAAAGAACATAAAAAGAGGAAGCAAGCAGAAGTTCACCCCATTGCTGTAAGACATTACTTCATCCACTTAGAAGCACTATAACCCAAGTACATTGCAGGAAGATGGTTTCAAGAGGCAGAATTCGATACGTAAAAAGCTACACAAGTAAACTTCAAATGTGAAAGTACCAGATCTTCAAGCTTGGAATTTAAAACTGCAGAGTGCACAGAAATAAAACCCTTATGGAGATGCTAAAATGTCTAATTCATTATTATTTCAAAAAAGATTAAAAAATAATTTCTTAACATTAAAGTGCAATCAAGCACTGAAGAAATTATTTAAACTTTCCATAGGAAAAAAGCACACTCTAAAATGCTGCAAGGGTATTGATGGCTATTAAATATTTACTTTTCTCTCTAGCTCACACTAGAAAGAGTAATTTGTATTTGGCAGAAACTGGCTGCAATTACATTAGTCAATCCAAAAGCCCAACTTGCTCATACAAAATGCAAACAAATTAGTTAAAATGGTCTAATTAGTAGACTGCAAAAATGCAAAGCAAGGCTGGCATAAAAATGTGTGCTAGACAAGTATACTTTTACAAAATAAACAGAAATGCAAATATGAAAGAGTCTAATAAATCCTAACTAAAAGACTATAATGTAAACCTGAATATTTAGAGATTGCATACTTTAAAGTTTCTATAGGCTCTTAAATATTTGCTTGCAACCCATATTCAGTCATGAATGCGTGATTAATACCATAGCTGAAATTCTACTGGGATTTAGTTCAGCGCTGTGGAGTTGTGTGAAGCCAGACTATGTATACATTTTGTGTGGGTATATACACAAACAGTACTTTTAGGCAAGTTAATCAGAGTGCAAGGTAGCTTTAGAGCACAGAAAGAATATAGGATATGGCCTTTGGATGGAAGGTCAAGTCATTTCTTCACATGCTGTCTATTTGTTTTTATTTCCACAATTAAGATAAATAACAGGAAGTATGGGGAAATGTGGAAACAGGCAAGGTAAAAGACAATACATGTTTGTTTTTATGGGAAGTATAAACTATAGGCATTGTCTATAAGGACTCAGCTTACTGGTTGAAAAGAATCACTACAATAACTGTATTACTGTTGTCATTGATATATTAGATGAAAAAGGGCTTTAGTGTCTTTGCTTCATAACATTGCCACACTTTCCTAATCTGTGGGTTTTTAACTCCCTAGTTTATATACTATAGATATAATAGTCCATTATGATTTGTAAGGTATCATATAAAAGAAGCTATTGTGAGGTGATGATCTGAATTTGTCTCCCTACCCTTCTTACCTCACCACATTTCTTCTACCCTTCAAAATGTCTAGCTGTCTGGAGCCACATTCTTTCTTCTTCCCACCTGACAGATGGCAGAAGGTGGGTGGCTTTGGCAAAATTAATTACAGAGGCACTGAAGAAACAATAACCGTGAACACCCTCTGGCAAAAAATAAAATATTATTTGGCACAAAGAACCTTTGTGTGAACACTTTGCAGCAGCAAAAACATCCTGACTACCCTGAAGAGGTTACCCAATAGAAAACAATCCTTGGCAAAACGAGAGCAGCATGGCCACAAGGTGTGGTCATTATCACCATTACCATTTCCAACACATAACAGCTGACTCATTCAGTTGTTTTCACTGAGATAGTTGATTGCAGCACCCTCACTCCCCCATGCTGTCCCCAGTTCTGCAGATTGCCTCACAATGCCAAATCCATTCAGTCCATCACTCTTTCTCACGAAGAGTATTTATTTGGTGGAAGAATATCTCACTCTACAAATTATCTCTGTTGGTTTCAGTGCCATTGAAGGAGTAAGATATTTGTTAATATAACAACAAAGCCCAGTGGAGATTGCTGTCCTCTTACCTGTTATTTGACATAGTGCTTGACAAAGGGCTTTGAGAATGGTAAAAGGAACAAGCCACACCATAGAAATTATCTTTTCCATTTTCTCACCCATCACTACATATTCCCACCTCACAAAAGTTTCTGACATATACTGGGGATCTTGAATCTCACAGACCTCCCACGTGATGACTGGTTAAACAAAAGTTGTTGGATACATGAGGAAGAGAAGTAATTGCTGGCATCAAAAAGGGCAGTTAAGCAAGGCCTGAGGTATGAGGAAAGAAGTTCCATCATGTGGGAAAGAAGTTCCCACATGGTGTCCCAGCATGTGTTGCTGCACAGGTGTTGTTGGTGACAGATGGGAGACAGGGTGACTGCTCCATCTCTGCTATGACCATGCTAACACATCTAAGTACTGCAATTGCTCCCTCCTTGCAGGAGGCATGGGACTGAAGAGCAACACTTGGTGTCCTGTGTTTTGCTGTTGTTGCCTTTATAGGCACCAGCAGCAAGCCTAGGACTGTTAATCAACTTCCTGCCTGGCACACTGGTTTGTTCATTCTTCTGTATATGTGCTGGCAGCTTTGTTATCCACCATTTGCCAAATATTAGCAAAGGCATAGATAGCTGAAATGCTACAGTTTTCCTTCTAGAGCTGTTCACCCCTTACATGCAACAGTTTCAGTTAGCTGAAATGCTACAGTTTTCCTCCTAGAGCCTCCTTAGGTGCAATTCACCAGAAAGGCAGATGAGTGGTACGATCCTGCCTGTTGCACCTCAACCCTTTTGGGCAATTCTCTCCATATTATCATGAAGTTCAAGTCACCTGGTTGAACAGCCCAAGAGGAGATGTGGCATATTCCCTACCACCTAAGACTATTGGAAACAGCAATGCAGTGTTTATCCATAAACCAGCCTCATACATAAGTCAGCCTGCTTTCATAAAACAACTCCAACTCTACTTGCTCCAGTGGAGAGACTTCCACTAGGTTCAGTGACTTTGGCTCATGCACAGAGTACATCTGGTTGCCTCCATTTTTAGTGAAAGAGGTGTGGATAGGGTAAGGAGAGAAACTATACACATATGTAATTATTCTAGCTCTAGTAAGCCTGTAAAAAGAGATCTGAGTAGTGAGGAAAGGGTTGAGACCCTGCAGAAAAGCTGACAGCAGAAGATGTTGGATAGGAAAGTATATGTATGAGAAAATGAACACAATAACATAGGAAGGGAAAGTGATAAGAGACGGAAAATATAAGCAAAAAAGACATGAGAACTATATCAAGAAGTAATGTGGAAAGAAAAAGAAAAGGCAAATGGCAAGGAAGGCTAATTGTATATTTCATTGCCTGAAACTGTTTATAGCTACAGTATGACAATATGAATCAGGCTTGATTTCATAGACAAACATGGCGTGTTCACCACTGGGAAAAGCATGAAGGAAATAAATAAGGAAAAGAATAAATGGTCAGTTTTGCCAAGGAAAGGAGGTTACAGCAGGAGACTCACAGGAATCTGGGCTGAGATTTATACGAACATGGAATTACTCAAGATAGAAAAACTAAAACTTACACAAAGAATAAAAAAACCTCACCCTCTTGATACTGAGCCCCCATAATCCAAAGGGAAATGGTCATCAGCCTGCTACACCGTTCAGCCACACACAGGTCCATGGGGCCAGATGGGATCCACCTGAGGATACGGAGGGAGCTGGCAGAAGTGCTTACCAAGACACTTTCAATCATTTATCCACAGTCCTGGCTAACTGGGGAAGTCCCAGTTGACTGGTGGTTAGTAAAAGTGATGCCCATCTACAAGAATGACCGAAATGAGGGACCATGGAACTACAGGACTGTCAGTCTGACACTAGTGCCAGGGAAGGTAATGAAGCAAATCATCTTGAGTGCCATCACACAGTATATACAGGACAACCATGTGATCAGACTCAGTCAGCATGGGTTTATGAAAGGCAGGTCCTGCTTGACTAACCTCATCTCCTTCTATGACAAGGTGGCCTACTTAGTGGATGAAGGAAAGGCTGTGATGTCTACCTAGCTTTAGTAAAGTGCTTGATACCATTTCCCACAGCATCCTCCTGGCGAAACTGGCTGATCATGGCTAAGACAGGTGTACTGTTTGGTGGGTAAAAAAGCAGCTGGATGGCCAAGCCCAAAGAGTCATGGTGAATGGAGTTAAATCCAGTTGGTAGCTAGTCACAAGTGGTATTGCCCAGGTCAGTATCTGGGCCAGTTCTGTTTAGTATCTTTATCAATGATCTGGGTGAGGGGATTGAGTGCACTCTCAGTAAATTTGCAGATTACACCAAGTTGGGTGGGAGTGTTGATCTGCTGAAGGGTAGGAAGGCTCTACAGAGGGATCTGGACAGGCTGGATCAATGGGCTGAGGCCAACTGTATGAGGCTTAACAAGGCCCAGTGCTGCATCCTGTACTTGGGTGACCACAACTTCATGCAGTGCTACAGGCTTGGGGCAGAGTGGCTGGAAAGCTGCCCACTGGAAAAGGACCTGGGGGTGTTGGTTGACAGCCAGCTGACTAGGTGCCAGCTTGTGCCCAGGCAGCCAAGAAGGCCAATAGCATCCAGGCTTGTATCAGAAATAGTGTTGCCAGAAGGGCCAGGGAAGTGATCATCCCCCTGTACTGGGCACTGGTGAGGCTGCACCTTGAATCCTGTGTTCAGTTCTGGGCCTCTGTCCTGGGTTCAGCTACATCAGTCATTTTTTCTCCTTCTTAGTAGCTGGTGCAGTGCTGTGTTCTTGACTTTCAGCCTGGGAACAACGCTGATAGCACCGATGGTTTTAGTTGTTGCTCAGTAATGTTTACTCTGACCAACGACTTTCTCAATCTCATGCTCTGCCAGGGAGGAGGGGAAGCCGTGAGGAAGCAGAGACAGGACACCCGACCCAAACTGTCCAAAGGGCTATTCCATACCACAGCACGTCATGCCCAGTATATAAACTAGGGGGAGTCACCCAGAAGGCCCAGATCACTGCTGGGGTTGGGCTGGGTATCGGTCGGTGGGTGGTGAGCAGTTGTGTCCTCTTCCCTTGTTACTTCCCTTATCATTATTATTGGTAGCAGTAGTGGTTTGTATTATATCTTAGTTACTGGAGTGCTGTTATCTCAACCCGTGGGAGTTACATTCCTCCGATTCTCCTCCCCATCCCCAGCAAGGTCAGGGCAGTGATCATCCCCCTGTACTCGGCACTGGTGAGGCTGCACCTCGAATACGGTGTTCAATTCTGAGTTCCTCATTACAAGAAAGACATTGAGGTGCTGGAGCGGGTCCAGAGAAGGGCAACAAAGCTGGTGGAGGGTCTGGAGCACCAGTCCTTTAGAGGAGTGGTTGAAGGAACTGGGGTTGTTTATCCTGGAGAAAAAGAAGCTCAGGGGAGACCTTGTCACTCTCTACCACTACCTGAAAGGAGGCTGTAGCAAGGTGGGTGTGGTTTCTACTCCCAAGTAACAAATGCTAGGACAAGAGGAAATGGCCTTAAGTTGTGCCGGGAGAGGTTTCAATTGAGTATTAGGAAAAAGTTTTTCACCAAAAAGGCTGTCAAGCACTGGAGCAGGCTATCCATGGAAGTGCTTGTGGCACCATCCCTGGAGGTATTTAGAAGATGTGTAGATATGGTGCTTAGGGACATGTTTAATGGTAGATTTGGCAGTACTGGGTTAATGGTTGGACTCAATGACCTTGAAGGTTCTTTCCAACCTAAACAATTCTGTGATTCTATGAGTGTCTGGATAATAAAATAGAAGTCAGTAAATTTTAGTTCAATAATGACAATGCATGTAGAGAAAACAGACACGTCTACATGGTGATGAACATGGTGATAAATAAACTATTTCATCTAAAGCAGCATATCTTGGAGGCTTGTAAAAATGTCAGCCCAGTACACAGCAGCACCAAAAACAATTAAGAATTATTAGGAAAATACAAGAGAACAAACCAGAAACTATTCTGCTGATATATAGCCTGTGGTGTACAGTCAGCTCATTTCAAAAACAATATAGGTAAACCTAGAAAAATATACTGAAAACCAGAAAGAATGGGGAGCTACTTTGAGTAGCTTCTGAATGAGGATTCTTTAAATAGATTGAGACTTCTGTGCAGACGAGAACTGGCTGAGGGCTAACAGAGGGTGTTATTTCTTCAGGAGGCACAGAGAAGGCAAATATGAAAGATTATTAACTATTTATCACAACACAGGAACAAGTGGCACACAAGAAATTGCCAGGGAACAAACCAAATGAGAGTACTTTTTCACAGACTGAGTAGCTGAAGTGTGAAACTCATTGCCACAAGATGTGGAAAAGGCTTAAAGATAAGTAAACTCAGAAAAGGCTGTGTAAATTCTGGAAGGCAGTGTTCAGATGCAGTATCTGCGTGTATAGTAGTAGGAAGTGATGAACTACTGTATAGTTGAGCTGGTTTTCTGGAGACAAAATATTGTGATTTTTTTTTTTTTAATGCAATCTGAATAGTCTTTTTGATAGTTTATGAGATACAAACTAGAAGAGAAAGTACAGTGCTTTCATCTTTGCAGGGACTACAGAGTAGCTTTAAGGATCTGAACTAAGTAGGATTCTGCAGGGTAAAAAGCTTGATTCATTTTTTTTTTTCCTGAAGAGATGGCAGCTCCTTTACCTTCAACTCTGATATAGCTCGGGGAACCTGCTGTATCAGGCAGTCTCACATCACTTCATGTCCAGCTTTCACAAGTCCTCTTTTAATTGTTGATTTCATTAACATTATGCAACTCAGAAAAAAAATGAGTGTAAAATTATACACAGGTATACAGGATGGTTAAACAAACTCTTGTTCCCTAATTCTAAAACACAACAATTTTTCCTTCGCTGTTGTGGATCAAGCAGATCTAGAGTTTGTGAAGTGAGCATAATTTATTCCAGACTCATGCTGGAATAATTTATTTTCTTGAGCCTTTGCAGATGTATAGTCACTAGACAGCTGTCTGCCTACAGGAGTTTTTACACATATTTCAACTAAATCAACGTTCCAAATGCAGCACCGAAGATGCAGTGAGTTTGTGTGGATTTGTAGCACTCCCTGGAGGACTCTATGTCTAAAAACCAATAAACATTTCACAGTTCTCAGTAAGTGAAGGTTTCCATCATTTTTGATGCATGCAATATTGACTGGGTTTCTCATTTTAATTTCAGTATTATTCTACAGGTTATAAGTAATTGGAGAATAACTTCTTGCAAGTGAATGATAAAAGTAGAAATTAATCTTTTTATACTTAGTTGCTGCTGTTTATTCATTATAAAGCAATGCGGCAAGCCAGAATATTCATTTATAAACAAAATTCATTTCATATTGATTGAATACTACATCAAGTTCTTGTTATCTTATGATCAAAACGAGTAAAAAGAAGGCATAAAGAAACTGATTTTACTTGTATATATGTTTTTTGTGTTTGTACACCAACCTTCAAGCCTATGTGGAGATTAAAATTCCTAATTATTACTCTGAAGTCAGTTGATATAAAGGACTGACTGAATATGGGGTCAGGATCTGAAATTAATTCCTTAATCAGAAAGATGCTGTTTCTAGAATGAAGTGACTGGGAAACGTTTCTGAAAGGCTGGTCAGAATCCATCACTGCAGATGCAGAACTGCAAACATACATACTGATGGCTGTGTGGCCAGTGCTTACAGAGGTCTATGAATAATAAATAATCTAGATAAATAACCATAGTTAAAGCTATGCAAACAAGACAGGAAATAAATCAAGGTCTCCTGCTTATGCATAGGTACCAAACACGTTCTGCATATTTTTATTTGTTTGATTAAATAGGAGACAGTGGACACTAATTTAATAAACCAAAAGTTTTTAAGTTAGTAAGAAGTGTTTTGGATAAAGATCACAAAGTGGATCAAACCCCCTATTAGAGGCTTGTTACTGACAGTCACCAGGGGCAAGCAGGTTGCATCTTGATTATGTACACTGAGATGCAGACTGCATTAATTCACTTCTGCAGCTGGCATAAAGCAGCAGCATAGTCCAGACAAAAGATAACTTTCGACTACTAACATACAATGTTGAAAGTAAGGGAGATTCGAGATCAAAAGTGAAAAGGTCTATGCTGGTTTATTTTTTTGCTCTTGGGAATTTTCAATTTTACAGCAAATGAAATGTGTGGGTAAAAGCCATTAGTTTAAATTTATATTTTTATGTTTGATGCATTAAGAAGGAGAAGAAGACAAAGTAGTATGTATGTGCATTGTTTGTGTGATTGTCTGTGTAAGCAAAATTTCATATGAAAAGACAAAATACAGGGATTACATGTGAAGTGCCTGCATCCTTGTGTTATCCTGTCCAGCGTTACTACTGGTTCTACATGAACAGATTAGTTGTGAAACTATTATTTCAGTATCTGGATAAGTGAAATGCACTTATTTCATAATTCTTTATTTCCAGGAATTTCTATAATATAAACCACTCAAGTATCCAGTTTATATTTAAATATGGTACTACTCTTTTGCATCTTGAGGCTTTTAACATCCCCACAGTATGTGTGCAGTATGAATCAAACACAGTTTAGCATAGAAGCCACACAGTACCACCATGTATCCTACTTTGTGGGCAAGACTCTCCACAGTGTTTTACACCTTGGAGCAGAGAAGCTTGAGGGAATTTGTCGTGGTTCAAGCCCAGCTGGCAACTTGGAACCACGCAGCCGCTCTCTCCCTCCCTCCCTCCCTCTTCCTTCCTCCCCCTGCTCCCGGAGGGATGGGGAGGAGAATCAGAGGAATGTAGCTCCCACAGGTTGAGATAACAGCACTCCAGTAACTAAGGTATAATACAAACCACTACTGCTACCAATAATAATGATAAGAGAAATAACAAGGGGAGAGAACACAACCGCTCACCACCCGCTGACCGATACCCAGCCCGACCCGAGCAGCGATCTAGCCCTTCCGGGTAACTCTCCCCAGTTTATATACCCAGTATATGACTGCTATAGCTGAACCCAGGACAGAATTCTTTCACACAATCTGGGCAAAGGAAGGAAAAAGTTTGATATGAGGCATGGCTTTCCATTTTCATGCCGTAATTTTAAACATTAGGCAACATCCAATTACATCATGTATAAGATTTATTAATGTATTTTTCACACCAGCTAATCGAGCACTTCAGGACTACCCATGCATTTGTTGATAAATTTACTGTCATATTTAATGAGAACATAAGCTGTGCAAATGGTCACAAGCAATGGTTTCTCCCTACTTCCAAATGCTACCTACTTTTTAGTGAACAAAACCCCCTACAGTAGGCTGTCTTCCCCATGGCCAGTGACTGGTGTGCCCTGTTCAGGGTATGGTTGGAAGGTTGAATGGCTTTTATCATGAGGGGACACACAGTGCTGCATGGCACTGAAAGGGACAAATGATGATCTTGACATTGTGGGGGTTGTGGACTGAGACCACAGCACCCTCCTTGAGATAGGTGGGACATTGCCTGTAGACCCTGATAGTGTTGGTGTGGCAGGTTCCAGGGGAAGAGACTGCCATGAGAACAAGAATCACTCCCTCCTTTTCCCCTGTTTCCTACTCTTTGATTGTAGCTTTTGGTTTACGTCAAGGCACCCAACGATATGGCTGCACAGAGCTCACCAACCAACCAGCCGTGCGACACCTGCCTCTGCTCAAAGCTTGCACTGTAAATGGGAACAATCAGTAGGGAGTTTGAATGAGTCCTAATCAGAATGCTGTAGTTGCTGTAAGCATGTTGGAACCTCCTGGTGCTCTGAATAGAATGCCTAGGGAAGATGTGGGAAAGATGATTGTCTCAGGATTCCTACCACAGCTTCTCCTCCTGGCTTGCCACCAGGAAGAGTTTTCCTTTTCCCTTTCCTATTCTTTCCCCCTCCCTCTCCGCCTCTGTCATTGTTGATAAGTGCCATAAGCTGTGGAGCTGACTAATAAATTTTCATTCATGTGAATTTGTCTCAACATTCTTTGTGAAACACATTGATTCAAACATGCTTCCTCTCTCAGCAAGTTAGAAAACTTGAACACCACTTTTTGGCCAGAGACTGGAACAAAATAGTAACATTTTGGGCCACTAGATGACAACCATCTCTCTACAGAAACACTTGGATGAAAGACAGTAGGCAACAAGATGTCACCTGGTTAGGAAAATGGGTCTAAACCAAGTGCTCAGGTTGAACATTGAGACAAAAGAAGCCTCAGCCAAAACTACAGGCAATGCATCATGAGGTTCCAGTACCCACAAGGTCATTCTATTGTCAACATCCATGCCTCTCAACCTAGCCCTGCAAACTGCCACTCTTGTTGCCAGCAGCTCTGCTGCTACTGCAGCTCTTCTCAAGGCATACAGCACTAGGCTAGCCTTCAGCAGTGAAAGCAACAAATGTGCCCAAGTTTTTTTCTTTACTTAATACAGTTTTCATAATTAGGGATGGAGTTATCTAATGACTTCCCAATAGATGAAACCTGTTGCATGATTAACAACTTGCCATAGTATATAGTCCATTCTAAGAGCTGGAAAGATGTGTTCTGCCATGTAGTTGCAGGTCTGGAATGCCCAGAAATACTTCTCATCACCCCAGACAAGAGCTGGAAGACTGGAGTCTGAATCACACAGGTAAATAAGAATTTTTCCACTAACTCCAAGTGGGACAAAATCCTGTCCATGACTTACTTCTTATCACATCACACAAGTAGTGGAAAATTGATATTTAATTCCTTATATTCTATAGAGGCTTTAAAACACACAGTTAATAGTCAATTTCTTCTTAGATATAGGAACAATATTTACACAAAAATGGCACACAGGAAATGTTGTTTTAAGATAATTGAAAACATATAGCTCTGGGATTTTTAGCCTTTTCCTTTGAAAGTGTGTATGGCTGTTCAGTGACTGAGGATGAAAATTAAAGAGACACTCTGAGACGTAACAAAAAAGCTACTAAAGATACTAAATGCTTGGGCAAATCACATCCCCTCTGAAGTCAAAGATAATTTTGTAAGCATCTGTCACTGAAGATTGAGAGACAGAGCACTTTTGCAGACCACATCCTTTCTTTATAGCAGATTTCACACTTGGCTACCATATCCCCATTGTCAGAATTCCTGCTTGCCCCAAACAAGCCATCTCAGGTATACCAACAAGAACTGAACCTATATTTAACACTGAAAAGTATTTTTGCAACTTTGTTCTGATGTAGGAAGTCTAGGTGGATTTTGCACAGTGATTTCTCTATTACAGTTTCCACCTGACTTCTGCTTCTTGATATATTTCAGGAACCACTTGCAAACAAAATCAACCACCATCATTTTTTGTGCAATTTGAATTTTCCTTTGTATTTTAGAAACAGATGCCAGAGTGTTCCTTCTGCACAAAGCCCCCGTTTTATGTTTTTTACTCATCTCAGCTCTTTCTAGAGTTAATGTATCTATATAACAATAAGGCTTTTTAATTGCCCAGAACTCTTGATAATATTCCAGTACCTCTTGGTACTTTAATTGTCCTTAATTTAAGGACAGTTAAGGCAATTTTGGTGTGACTCCACATAGGAACCCCTTGGTACAAGATTCATTAACAGTTACTCCCTAAGAAATCTTGGAAGCTCGGAGTCACAATGCTGGGGAACCTTCTGTTCTTGAGCAATGTCAAAAGAAAACTATGCATACATCTGTAAAAAATGGAGTTAATGTCAAGGAATGTTGCTAGACAAGCTAGCTAGTGGTCAGCCTAGACCACTGAAGCCCTTATATCATCATTACAGGTATAACTTATTTCAGAGAATGGTCCATTCTCATTCATTCCAGTTTTTTCAGATGCTGGAAAGATATTTGAGGTATACACACAAATTTTATTTCAACCTAGGGCAAAACTGTGGCCTCATTCCATAGGAATTACTTTAATTTAATATTGGAACCTGAGTGTAGGACCATGATTGGAATTGGGGAAGTTATATCAAGTGAAGCAGAAACAACATAGTAGGGAATCAGGCCCCTGTCTGCATGAAAGTTTACTAGACAGCCCATCTGTTACATCTTTTTCTACACTGTGAAACTTAGGAATAGAGTAAGAACATAATAAAGCTCTTTTATTTACAATGTATGTGTCACAATTCTTAGTGGAAAGAAAAAATGGAGTGAAGTTTGGGGTTTCTAGTAGTCCTTATACAACGGGGTGTTTCATATACTATGGTGTTAGCTGCAGTGCAAATTTTTATTATACTATTTGTTTCACTAAGCCCTTGCTTTGTGCATACAGTGGTCAATAAAAAACCCCCGAAACAAATACCCTCCCAGTTTTCCCAGTGTCTCCATGGTCAATATAACTAAATTTTTAAGTAAAAGCTTCTTTTATCACCTCAGTTAGCTTGTTTACATATAATAGGCACTGCTGAGTAGTACATCTGGTTAATGATTATCTTTTACATATTGATATTAGTACCTGAAGTGGGAACATCTCATTTCCTGAATATGATTACCATTTTGAAATCTTATGCACAGGGGAAAAAAACCAATTCAATAAATTAAACAAGAAGTTCTGAGAACTTATATCCCCCAGTTCACATTCAGATACTAATGCATCTCATTTACTTTGTTGCTATTCCCTTGAGTTATCTGTGTCATGCAGACCAGTCTTGCATGTCATGTTAACTATCCACTGAAAAAAGCTAGAAGTGTACTTGTAACAGTGCCCTAAGCTAGCATACAAGGTAGGTAGAAGAACATAAAAAATTCATCACTGTTATATTTCAAGTTGCTGGGATATTTTAATTCCAATAGGACAGAACCCATGTCAGCTAAAGATGGAGCTGTAATTAAACTGATACAGCATTCACAATTGCCTTGAAACCCGCTGTAGTTGTCATATGTTTCTTTTCCCCATCTTTAAACTATATGGAAATCAATTATCTCAACAAACCAGCTGTAAGGACTGTATGCCAACCACTTACACTTGAAGTGAATAAATTATTTGAAATTCATTATTGATGTGAACAACTCTCCAAGATTTAAAGCACCAGTCCATTTTCTGTGCTGAGATTCACATGGAATTTTAACAAGTTCAGCACTATCCTCCGTCATAAATCTGTATAGCAAACTGTTATGCAAATAGCTAGAGTTCAGGGATTGGCGAGCCTTGCACAGAAAATTATGCTTCAGATGACAAAGTGCCCATGAGTTAATGGTTCTTTACATTTAGTGACAAATTTGTTCCTGATTTACCCCAGAGTGACAGACACAGGGTAAAAGGGGGACATTGGAGACTGAAAATACCATTTGTGTGTCAAGGATGTTAGCAACCTGGAGTGGTGATAGGCACTGGTGTCTACAGGATATGAAATTGAGTTGATGTGATGTCATTTTGGCTCTACTGTAACCTGGTTATCTCTTGCCAAGACTTCATGTATGATTAGTCAGCTCGGAGAGGACAGCAAGCCTTATCAGGCACACTTCCTGACATTCCTGTCAATTTAAGAAATGTGGTTAAGGAATTTAAGATGAGGTGTCACATCTTCATATCAAATCCCATTGAGTCACCACCTACAAGTTTGAAGACTCCTTCTGAAAATATTAATGAAAAGGAAAAATGAAGTGTGGGCTGGATTTGACCTTGTAATGCATTTTGCATGCTACATCCCTCTAAGTTAGTGTCTTTAATATGCATACATTTTCTTTGTATACACAGAAAATAATTGTTACGCAGTCTGTGGAAAAATAATATTCATTGATACTAATGCAAAGGCACGTTCTGAGTTAGCTGACTTTTAGGCTGTAGAATAAGGCAACCTTTTATGTGCCCGAGCAATTTTAAAAGAAACTCCACGTGTAAAAAGCTTGCAATCTCATATATTTAACAGGGACTGTATTTGGAATCATTAACAGACAGATGAAAATACTAAGCATAACAATATTTTTTCATCTCTTCAAAGCAAAATCTTGTACAATGAAATATTCACACTGTATACAGACTCTTTCAAGTTTCTTTTCAAAAGCAAGTTAGCAGCATGCTATTTTCATGCCATTACATTAGTCCAACTGCACAATTTGTATTAATAAAAGCAGTTGCATTCTCTTCCTTGCAGAGGGGCTCAAAGTTAAAATTCATTGCTAAGCCGAAAAGATTCCTTATATGCTGCAGACCAAAACACTGCATAAACAAGGCACACTAAAGGGTCTGTCTATAGACTACCATCTGGAAGATTGAACATGTGTAAGTACCCCATTTTTCAGCCACTGCCAAGTTATTCTTCCAAGTATTTCAGAGGCCAGTAAGCTCCAAAGTCTTCTCAGTCAGTGTACTACTGCTTCACACACCTATCCTTTCCATAACTAAATGGGTTAGCAATAAACTTCTTTTTACACCTTGTCTTATTTATTTTGTTGATTTCATCTTTCACAAACAATAACTATTTGGATGAATAGTTCTACAATGGCTTTTTGCTCTTCCAGAATCAGTTTGCGGTATATGAGTATGTATCCCCAGAATTCCTTCTTCCAAATTTAAATGCAGCACTAGTCCAGTCTTAATTAAACACAAACAGGAAACTGGTGGGGAAGCTTTGAACAGAGCAAATGACTTAGACCTTTAACTCAGCTGCTTTTGTCATGACAATGAAATGCTACAGCAAGAGCACGTGTGACCTGTATGTTCAGCCCATGAAATTCAGGATTCGTGTCCTGTGCTTGCCTTGAAGAGCCATTCAGCAGCCCAAAGAATTTCCCTTCAAGAAGTAAATGGTAAGTTGTAGATCTTTTTGTGCACAACAAGCACAAAGCTAGACTAGATCTTCTTTATGAAACTCTCATGACTACTCCAGAGTAGACAAAGACAAACACGAAAAAAGAAATCGTTTAACACCTTGCTTATCTCAAGCTGAGTTACAGGAACATTTGGTGATTGAGAGGGCATTTACTGCTAGTGTACAGCCTTCAATCTGAAACAATGTAAAACTTTCATTGACTGTAAAGTTCGTGAATTGTCTTCTGAAAGTCTTCTTCTGTGGAACGGTAATTTAATTATGTAGATCTCTCAGTCTATAAGCAAGCATGAAAAGGTAGCAATCAATCAATTTATGCTTTAGACTAGAATATTATTTCCAAATTCTTCAAGATAAATAGGTCCAAGAATAACACTAGGTCTTTCATGCTTTGATCTGACAGATGGGTTAATTTTAGCTGAAATATCCTTCTTTCTCTGGGAATAGACATCTGAATTTTCAGATGTGGGATATTTATGTGCTAATATTATCCTTGAAGGTGCTACTCAACTGCAACCTACCTCTACAGTTCCTTGTAATCTACAACACCAATATTTCTGTCAAACAAATGGATGTGTACATCCATTGCATACCTGGCTTGCAGTTCCACAGACCCTGGAGCAAGATTGGGAAAGAAGAGTTTCCTCATTTGACTTACCAGTAGGACTCTGAGCATGCTTATGCCATGTGCTGTGTGGACATGACTCCCAGGTTTTCATGTCTGATGAAAGTAACTAAACTAACAGATGATTGGCTGGTAAATGCTGGAGATCTTTCTTGCTGAAATTGACCCATAGAGAGAGAAAGCGGGAGAGAGTGTGGGAAGAGAGAGATGTTGTTTATGAGAAGGCACAAATGATATAATACGACAGTGATTAAAATGTGGAAGGTGGTGAATATAGGAAATGAAAGTTCATAGTAGTGGAACTTCAGGATAAGATTCAGTTCACCTAAATGTTAGTTCCTAAACTTTCGATGCATTGCCCAGTCTGCCTCCATAGTCAAGCAAGTGAGATAGGTAACCCCAAAGGGTAAAGCACCTCCTAGAATAAGAATTATCCAAGACAAAGAAAGGGATTCAGTCCCAGGGAAGACTATTTCTCTCCTTTGACAAGCATGTTGAAAGGTGTCAAACAAGCTATTACCCTCTGATTTCTTCCTCTAAGATTTAGAGAGCAATTTTTGTGTTTGAACATCTGGCTTGGGCTTATCTCTAGTTCTTAAAGCAAAACCACTCGTTAGAATGGAAATGATATTTCTTAATATTTTCATTTTTAAAAATACATTTATAGGATAAAGTAGCTGATGATGCATAATACAAGGCCAGTCTGTGTCACTTAGCTTTGCAGGAGACAACATTACGAGCTTATGTAGACTCTAGTCTTACTCTTGCTGAGATTAATGAAAGCTTTAGTACTGATGTCAGTGAAAAGAAGCTCAGGCCCAGAATCAGTAGCCATTGAGTCCTTGTCATTGTCTCAAGGGAAGAGACAGTTGCAGCACTTCTGACCTTGTTCTATTTTTTAAATTTATTTGCCTTTATCATCGAACATTTTGTTTTCTAATTCATCCCCCAAATTATTCTAAAATAGCTTCCTTTTCTACCATTAAGTCCAGTGGATGTTTATGCACTTTACTATGTCTTCAAACAGCATTAAAGTTCAAACAAATAAATAAACAATTAAACATATAAACAATAAATAAAGAAATAGGATATACCAAGCTTGATCTGTAACCGAAGTAAGTCAGCAGAGCTTAATTGTAGTCAATGGGAAGTATCATGGCAAAAAAGAGTCTTTGCTCCAAGTCGTCTTTTGTTAATGGTCAGGGACAAGGAAAATGATTTGACCTCATTTCCAACACATTTGTTCTTCATAGTAATGAATCAAATATAAATTTCACATTATATCTCACTGAGGTGAGATTAGAAGAAGGTGCCAGGAGAGGGGGCCTTCTACATAAGACAGATGAAAAACAAGCAAGCCAGAGGAAGAATGGAAGCAAATGGAAAGTTTATGGAGACTGGGAGGGAGCAGTTTTAATGGAATTCTAAAATATGTACGTAACATCTATTTGTGCCAGGGACACATATTGAAATATGACTTCCTAAATATGCAGGTTTCCCCTTACCTGAATTATTTCAATTTAATCCCTTTTGAAAATGGGTGGGGGTGCCACACATCTTTACCTATGGAGAAAAATAAGTTATTATACATTTTATAGTCATAAGCTGCCCTGCAAATCCCTGTAATTAAATAGAGGGCTTTGCAGACTCCAAAGGCTTTGTCATTCTAGCTCCTGCTTTTTGTCTGGCAAAGGTTAGCCAGAACTCTGGCAAAAGGACATTTGTTTTTCACAGATGGGAAAAGAAAGAACCTTAGGGTCCTGGCCAGATCTTATTATGCTGTTATCCACTCCTGACTCCTGATTTTCTTGAACAAGGTCTTTCAAGGGTGTTTGCACCAAACCCATCCCCTCTGGGAATGTCGTCATCATGTGTGTGTCCTGTAAAACACACTAGTTTTTCCTAAACGCAGTGTCATTCTGCTATTTTTGCTGGGCCTTTGACAATGTGTCATCTTTGAAATGTCATCGCATTAACCTTTTGCTATATTTGGGGTGCCAGTGTCAACTGCAGGCACCTCCAGAAGGATGTGCATTTGATTGGCAAAGACAGGATGATTGACAGCGGGCTAGTATTCTGTCAAAGCTCAAGCGTATCATTGTGTGGCAAAGCTATTCTGCTCAATGCCACCCATCCCCAGTCTATATGCCATGTTGGTGCATTTCAACCTGCTGTCAAAGATAGCTAACAACTGGTATCGGTGATGTACAATAAAAAGCAAATCTACCAGTAATCAGTGGCAGAAATGGCTATAGTTAGGATAGTAAAATGCTTTTAACTCTATCCATCTGCCTATCTATCTGTGTATTTATACATATGTGCAAGCTTTCAACTAGCTGACTCTTCAGTACAAAACTGTAAGTTCTGAGTAATTAATACGTAAAGCCTGGTGTGTGAGTCTTTATTTTTCTATCTGGAAAGTAAATGGAAGTTTTCCTAGATACCAGTTCTGCAGATTAAGTCCAGTTATCAGGTACTCTGATTTTTATACCTCCAAAGTTTTAAAATGTTGTAGCTTGTCAGTCTTACACTTCACTTTCTGCTTTAAAACTGAAGATATGCCTGAGAATAATTAAGAAAATGTTTAAAGAGAAGGATAATTATTCAAGTAATTTGTCTTTTAAAATTAACAATGTGCTCTTATCTGTTGGCCTAAAAACCTATGTAAAATTTTTGTACTATTCAAAGAAGTCATTCTATCACCTTCTCATGTGAGAGGGTTCATTTGCATTCACTCATCTCATTACATTTTGCCTGTAGTCCTTCCTGCAATTTCAGTTGGATATGCTATTTGTCTCTACTTACCCTCTTAATGCTTTGGGTGGCAGGCAGTGGCATTAAAAATGTGGTACTTCTCAGTTGCATCTGGCAGCCAGTGAAATAGTGTTTTCTTTCTGAATATGTCAAATGAAGATGAAAAATCTGTGGATTTCAGATTTTGTGCCTTGTAGCTCAAAGTACTTTTAGAAAATGTGAGGTTTTAGAGCATCTGAGCTTTTCCATTTAACATGCGTGTCCATTTCTGATTAGATGGTTTCTTCTATCTCTAACAATGGCTGGGATTTTTTCTTAAGAAAAAAACCCCAGATTTCTTTAGAAAAAAACTGTTTCATGAAACTTTTTATGGGAACATATTGATTTCTGGAGAAAAAGCTCTCAGGAAGCCTTTACTTGAGGTAACAGTGAAAACAAAAGTGAAATATATTGACTTATGTAAACCACTGTTGTTGTTTTCTGAACCAGGAAAGTTCTGCTGATTTGGGAAGGATACTAGGTCTTCCCCATCCTAGGGATTTCCACAGATGTGGGGTTTTGCTGGTACAGAGCAAAACTGATAGCAGAAATCAGGTAATCCCTCACAATGCAATTCCAGTTTTGTACTTTTCATTTTTCTTTCTCCTTTTCTACCTCTGGTTGTCTTCTCATCAAGTTGTCTCCTACCACTTCTAGCCACACTTGCTGCCTCCTTCCTTCCCCCAGTTTTTTGTTGAGTTTCCATTGCATGCTTCTTGCCCATAGACAAATCTCTTAAATGTAGTCTCCAACTACAAGTCTGTGTTCACACTCCTTGACACAGCTTTATCAAATATCAACTTCTGCTTTAAGTCATTCCCTGTCATCTAATATTCAGCTGTTTATGATCTGCTTAATCTCAAAGAACTGTTTTCAATAAACTTTCTGCGGAGATTTTGTCGTTATTATGTAATCTCAGAGAACTTCAGACGTTATCTCCACCACAAAGCTACATATCACTTTACTTTTATAGTGTTCTTCAGTTCTTTATTTATGTCTCTCTGTAGCATGATCTTTTTCCCTCAGACACCTGTGTAATAAACCTGCCTTCAGTGTCAATGGCTCAGAAGTTTACCTTTGCTAGGTGCCATCCTGTTTTATCTTCATCCACACAATCCTGTATCTTAGTCTGTTTTCAATAAAAAACAAGCCCCTCATCTTTGCTTAAACATTTTTGACCTCTTTCATATTACCTGTGCCACCATATTCACTGATACTGAGACTTATAATCAAAGGATCATATCTGACTTCCTCTCCAACCATATCCAAGGTGTGCTGCAATTCTATCGCATTTGTCTCCAGACCATATCTAAAATCTCTCTATTTCTGATCAAAACGTCTGAACCATCACCTGCTTTTCCACCCATTGCAGCCTCCTCCTCTTTGGTCCCCCTGACATTCAAATCACTAGTTCTGCACCACACAAGCCAGTTCTCACACAGCAAATCTTTCTCACAGTTTAGAATCTTTGTTTTAAATCTCTTCACCAAAGCCCTCTTCTTCACTGAAGTCCTCTTCCCTTATATCAAATTCCAGTCCTTGCTGTCAGACCATAACCAATCCCTTCTTAATTCTCTGTCTGCATTGCCCACATTGTGCCCTATTGGCCATGCACTGCCATTTCCTCCCCTCTTTTTATTATTACTCCTGAGCTTGCTGTAGGTGCCTGAAATGCTGTTCAGAGTCATTATGCACTTCTACTTTGAGCACAAAAGTAAATAACAATTTGTGGCACCGTAATTTGATACATAGGGATAGTCTATTTACATACTGATAGATGGCTAATTGCTTTCATACTTACTGTAATAGTTCTGTTTTGCCTTATCATCTCTCTCCATCTATTTCACCTGCTCAAAATCTCTCTTCTTTGTGACAGGGCCTCTGTAGACCCTGTAACTTCAGAGACCATTCTGTAAATTCGAAGGAACTTTGTAATACCATAGTATTAGGTAAAAAAAAGTAAGTATGACTTATAATTTTTCATATCCTAAGCTCTTTCTACATTTGTCATCCTTTCCAGAAGTTGTCCCAAAGTATTTTCCCTTGAATAACTACTTCCTTGTTTAAAAACTTTATTTTAAACAGCCAACAATAGTAGATGAAAAAGGATGATGTTTATACTTATTAAAGATCTATAGCTTTATTATTACAGGAATTGCAGTTACTACTCTCATTTTCACATAGTATTTAATTTCACTATTAATAGCATAAAGAATTTTTCAAAATTTTCCTTTGTAGAAAGGGCATAGCTCATTAAAAAACATATAGAAAAGCCTTTGAACTGACATAAAATTTAACAAATACTGAACAGAAACTCTAACATTACTTCTCAAAGCAACATCACAGTGTTTAATTCATGTTTAATGGTGTTTAGGGATCCCCATTGAGCATGGCCATACTGTTCAACAGGGGCATCTCTGAAGGCAACTGTTGTTTGATGCATTAAGCCTGCCGTTTTGACACAGGATGTATTCTGTGGTTGTCCAACTGATTCAAATAGTTTGAAAGTAGTTCGTATGCGCTATGAAGTGGGTAGTGGGAAGGATGGTACCTAGATCTAACAGTTTATCACAGCTAGATAATTTTTCAGGATTCAAGCAGTCTGTCACACCCCAACTAGGAAATTACTCGGTTTTACCAGTAATGCCATTCAGAAAGAGTGGACTGCTGTGCTGATGGCAAAGTACACACACAGATGATTAAGGATTGATATCTATGTATAGGGGAAGATATCATCTGATGAGGAACTAATAATGATGAGCTCTGTGATAATCTGATAGACTCAAGATACCTGCAAAGACTTCCTGGAAATGAAAGGCAGTTCAGATGCAGCTGAAAATAAAGTAAGTGGCTCTAAAGAGAAAAGATCTCAGATAGCCTGTGATTGAAGAGGGGAACGTCTCTGCCTCTAGGTAGGGCTGTGGAGGGAGTCAAGGATGTGATTCCCAGAGCAATGGCAGGGTAAGGGGACTTCTTGTAAGGAGTTTGATGAGTTCCTGCTGCTAGCTGAATATTTTAGAGAGCCCAGAGAACTTTCAATTTCTTTTACTATTATTTAAACACAACAAAACCACAAATTCTTTCCCTTTTACTATTCACTGTATGTTTGAGGGACAATATAGTGTGCTTATAACACATTCATCCTAAAACTGATTTCTTGCAAAATCCATGATAATTAGAGATGATGGAAGGTACATTTTTGTTCTAGAACATGCTAAAAAGGCTTAAAAATTTCATCTAGTCAATGATATGATATGTTCTGGGTTTTAGAGTATTTTCAGTTTCTGATGTTTTACTAGTGTCATAGCAAAAAAAGCAGCCTTCATGCTATTCCAGAAAAAATTTCCATATACAGTCCCATAAAAAGTTGTTGAAAACATATCGTGATGTTTCACCATGTGAAAACACTTGCTTTATCAATCATATGAACCAAACTCTCCTTTAAAATGTTAAACATATCTGAACAGTTCCTTATCTTACTTTAGGCTAACATTCATACCATCAGGAGTCCAGATATCATGAAGTTCAAAACCCATGACATCTCTTCTTTAGCTGTTTGTCCCTCCTTAGATAACTTAGATAACAGCCAGTTCCAGGAAGGAGAGGAGCAGAACATAGTTGAGAAGCAAGAAGTGAAAGTGGAATATTGCAATGTAAACTTGGATCTTGCTTTTTATTGCCCATTGCTTTCTTCCTATAGGATGGATATCTCCATGCTGAATTGTTTGTCTCTATCACACTTCAAAGTAAATCACATTTACTTTTGATGATTCATTCACTGTAGGCTTCTTGCTTGACTATGGCCCACCTCATGGCACACCCTTGTACAGCGACACTCCTTGAAAATGTTGTAACATAGTCATTGGTGTTAAAAACTTTTGGTCTAATCCTGTTTTCTCCATATCTCACCTTCCTCAGCCCCCTGTGTCTGCTTCTTTCTTCTGAACATGTATGGACTTGCTATCCCATGGATATACTGTGTTGCACCATCTCAACCGTTGGGCTGCTGCTGTTGGTTTCTCTAGTTCCTAACTGCCTGTTTCTCACTCCTCTTACTGAGACTCCATACATCATTCCTCCATCCGTCCCATGCCAATATCCTCTCTCCCTGCCACCCTATAGAAAGCAGTGGGTGCCCTTAGCTGCGGTTACCATTTCCTCCACAGAGCCTTTTTATTCTGTGTGGCAAGTCAGCCCCCACCTGTTCCCATGGCCCTTTGGCATGCTGAAGCTCAGGTTACTGCATATTTCCCACCAGGGAATTAAGCTTTGCAGAGACAACTGCAATTGCACATGCAAAATATTTTTCATGCTAATAGAGTGCGCTCTCCCTATATTTGTGATCCTCAACAGATAAGACTATAAATACCTGAAAGACTGGATAAACTTAAGCAACCATTTTTGGATTACGTAGTCTACAGGATTAAACATCTTGCAAGATTTCCAGAATTTCCTGGTTGGCTTAGTGGAAATATTTTAAAAATAACATCTTACAGTATTTCAGTGTTTCTGTTTCCTCTATTGGTCAAAAACAGGAAATGCAGAAGCATGTGAATCTCAGGTTTTACTAAACTTTAGACAAAAAAGGTTCAGAGAGAGAAAGGACCAGATTAGAAGCCAGTTTCTATTTTCACCTAAACCAGTTCATCCATCTGCTTTAACCAACCTTCAAAAATAACACCGACCGGAGTATTTTGCATGTTTGTAGTGTCTGATAGAGATAAAAAGCAGAGAGCTTTTTCCAAGGCTAGTTCCAAAATAGGCTCGTGCTCTTTGTGTAACCCAGTGAGTGAACATCCTTACATGCAATTACTTTTTTTTTCCCCTCTTTACTAGTGCAAAACATTTGGATAGTCAGGTTTTAATTTATTTCCATTTACAATGTTACCTAAGGACATTTCTTATCTGAGAAAAGCATTACCATTCAAAAGAGCATTTTCCCTCTTTTAACAGCTGCCTGTTCAGTGCTAGTTACCTATTGCATATATAAAGTTAGAACTGTTTCTTCTCATGTGTGTCATTGTACACTGATCAACACTGAGTTTCATTTGCCATTTTATTGCCACATCCACAGTTCTAAACGATGAGCACCTAACCTTTATCATTTATTCCTCTGAAAATATGTTCTGCAAGCCTAGTAGTTAACTCTTTCCTCTCACACTATCATCATACTACAAGCTCAAGCATAGCAGTACTGTGGAAGGAATTTTGCTTATAATATTTTATCCTATTTTTCCAATTGGCCTATTGAACTTTTTTTTTTTTTTTTTAAGCTTTAGAATTATTTTTCCTTTCTTTATTCTCACTTTGAAATTTTATGGCTCCTTACATTTCAGACGATTTGACTTAGCATATATTCAGCCTTCCTATTCTGCTTCTCTTACTGAACTAGAAACCAGCATTGGTAAGTTGTGCAATGGGGACAATGCAGAAGAAGGACAACGCAGAAGAAGGACAACAGAGAAGCTCTGCACCTGCTGCACTCATTGACGTTTTTGTGGTTAGCACAATTTCACCTTCCTAAACCCAGAAAATATTTAAAAGCAATACTATGCTAACTTTCTGAAGCCTGGTTCAGAAATGACCTGTTGTCTCCTACCTGCTCCAGCAAGAGCATTCTAACAAGAATGTGTATAAAGTTCATCAGGAGGTTTAATGGGCATCAAACTGACTGATCTTCCCTTGGCACTTTCCCTGAAGTTGCTTGGGTACCTCCCAGTTCACACAGTGTAAGCTTATGGCATTGCTTTCCTGGTGTGCTTTCTCATCTTAGAGAAACTTGCAACCCAGTGACTTCTGAGCCAGAGGTGACAGATCTGTGTTTTAATAGCTTTTCATGGACTGCTTGTTTATGAATTTGTCCAAATGTCTTTGAAACCATCTGAATATCCACAATATGCTGTAGCAGTTTATACTTTACGAAGTATACTTTATGAAGTATTCTTTACGAACTATACTCAGTTTATGAACTGAGAGGAAAAGTATCCTTTTACTTTCTTTGTACGCCCATTTGATTATTTCACACGTTCCCCTTAATTGTTGCACTGTGGAAAACCATGAACATGCTCCACACCATTCATGATTTTAAAGATTTCTATTCTCTCCCCTCCCCTTCCCTCCCTTTCCCTTATAAATAAGTCTCTGAGAGGCTTCGCTAGAAATATTATTCTATTTAGATAATTTACTCATCATTCCCACACTTAGTTTCCTATCCTTTAATCATAAGATGATAAAACTCTTTCCTACCTGCTCCTTCATACTTTAGAGCCTCTGTTGAGGGACCCAGTTGAAAATGGAAATCCAAAATTCATCACTTGATCTCCTTCATGCACATACTTAGTGGCTCCTCTGAAGGACTTGAGCAGATTTGCAAAGGATGGCTTCCTGGCCTTGTGCGCAGCACATACACGGGTCCAGTTCTGACCCTATGTCTAGGGTTTGGTGCAGCTGAAAGCAGAATCAGACTGACTGTTGGAAGTGCAACAAAAGATATTTGATACAACATTAAAGTAAGTAGGAGTTGATATTTCAGGCGTAAGGATATGCAAGTGTTAGCAATAGTGTTGCTGTTTGAAAACTGCATTAATTGGATCGTGTTGAAGAGATGTGCCCTCACCAAGAGACAATAGCACTGAACAACATTCAGTAGTGAACAAAAGATTTACATGAAAGTTTTATCAGTTGATCAGGCCTGAATTTTTTTAACAACTTGTTAATCACCTGGAAATAAAACAAATAAAAAGAGTAAACAAAAATGCACAATATTTAAGTGATTAATAAAATGTCTTTAAAAGAACTGCTTTAGCAAACTTCTGGCACATAATTGTTCTCCTCTGGGAATGGCATAAACATCTGAATGTGAATTCAGAAGTTAACATATTTTAAAATGTTTTAAATGTTAAAAGCACCAGCAGGGTTTTGAATAAAATGTCTTTTCAGCCATAAGCAAGGCTTTTTGGAAAAGTATGAAATAAATGCACAGTCTTACATAATTGATGGCAGCAGCTAATATCAGTCTCATTATTATTGTCATTTAATTATAGCGCAATTCTCTCCAATATTTTTTCAATGTAATTTAACAAGTTGTATGTCATCTGATAGTATCTCAAAATGTGCCATTACACAAGCAATTGACAGGTATGCTGTTTTAAAAAACATTGGCTACACAACAGCATAATTTATACAGGTGTACAATAAAGTACTAATGCAAAACACATCTTTGCTAAATAACTGCAAAAAAGTTAATGGAAAGGAGTTCTTCAGTTGCAACCGTATACAGCTTTAGTAAACTGGGGAGACTAGGAAATCTGGATCTTTCTTACTTGCAATTAATGTTAAGATCGGAATGGCCCTCATCTCACCTTCCAGTAATGCCTGCCTACAAATGTCTGCCAGAGTCCCTCATGTTATCACCTAGCACCCTACTAAAGAAAGGGATGAATTCTGATAGCAGCACTATTAAAGTGTCCAAAAGTTTTGTGTCTACAGCCCAAACTCCAGCTAGGAAAAAGGTTCCTGGTGACTTTAAAGGATTACAGATCAAGTCTTCTTAGAAATCACAGAATATGTAAGAAACCATTTTCAGAAACACAGGTGTTTCTGAGCTAGCCAGAGAGACAAGTAGGCAAGTTCAATCTTTAGTTCTCAAATCAGCTGCAGACTCACTCTGAGGCTATGCAGAAGGAGCTTGGGTGACACAAGTTTCATTCTCTGCAAGGAATAAAACATGTATATTTCAAAATTTATCACAAAGAACTATTTTAAAAACACTCAAGGTCATTCATAATGTCCCATTTTGATGTTAATGTTTTATTTTGTGCCGTAATATATAATCTATTGTATTAGAGAAAATATAATACAAAAGTGAAAAATCATTTCAAGTGAAAAATGAAACCCCAACAATGTTGAAATGGATTATTTTGACATTTTCTCCTTGGTTTACTTTCAAAAGAAAATTCAGGTGAAATCAAGTTGAATATTTGCTGTGCAATTTGGTTTCAGCGGAACCACGACTTCTCAAAGAAGTAGGTCCTTAAAATCTTTCTAGCTGATTTGTTACATGAAATCCTGTCCCTCTTGGCTCGCAGACAGCAGCCTGCCTCCTTGCCTCCCTGCCTACCAAGCTCTCAGCAGTGCAGCTCTGCCACCTCATCAATGTATATGCCTTTGGGCCACAACTGAAACTTGCATTCAGAAAGCCCACTTCTCTTGAGAGCAGCACTTCAAGGCAAAAATATCCTTCTTCAAAAGCAAGACACAACGAAAAATGCAATCCTGATCTTTAAGAAAAGCCTGGAGGCTTTTATTATCATTAACATGGCTGATAACCTGAGGTAGCAGTTTCATGTTCCAGTGACTTGCAGGAAAAGGCAGTGGTGTCACACTAACGTTACCACTAAAAATAACTGGCACATGTAAAAATAAATAAAACACCACTTTGGCTGATATCTTTTAACAAGAAGAATACTTGTGCAGTAGGTGGTAAGCTGAAACACATCATATTTGATATGAGAACACTTAACTTCATGGGGACTGAGACAATAACGCTATACAATCATGTCTCTAGGGTCTAATTTGACTGTAAGATTTAAATAACAATTCTATATCCCACTTGAACTTGAATGTGTTCTGCTCAGTGGGAAGGCAGCAGAAACTTCAAAGTTTGGAAAGTGCATGCAAGAGCTGTGAGCTTTCTTGTAAATGTCGTCTTTGACATCTGGCAAAGTCCCTGTAAAAATAAGGGTCAGTGTAATCAGGAACAGCATTTGGTCCTTAAATATCAGTCAGGAAATAAACTTTTCAACACCCACATTTCTGTCAGTACTGCAAATAGGCTTTAATTTTTTTAAAGTTAAGGGTTAAATACAAATTGCTAAAACTACTCTCTAAATGATCTCACTAGATGTACAAGTGGGAATACGGTTCAAACAGGCACGTGTCAGCTAAGGGTCGGTTAATTTTGGCAATACTGAGAAGTTCAAAAAAGCACAGAGTGCACCGTGTTGCAATCATTTTGCTTTTGCAGTGTATCTGGGTACCAGTTAAACCTCATTCACCAGCTGATGGGAAATGGGGTTCCTTGTTTTTGATCAACAGCTGACTAGGTGAGTAGGAGATGAATAAAACTAGGCAGAGTAGCTAGAAAAAGAAGAAAGTTAAATAAAGAAGAAATATTCATAAGTGTATGCTTATACTAGGAATGCTGTGTATTCTCCCCTTTTGCTAACCTTCCAAACAAACATTTGAATTAAAAGAAACTGTGTGAACACTGAGTGAGATAAAAGCGCATAGTCACACATATATTTGAACCAGGATAGTTTATGTGGAATTTTCAAGTCAGAAAAAGAAGTGATTTGAGACCCCAGGGTTAGTCCTGATTTTCTGTCATCTCTTTCATGGTATCTTCCTTTTTGTCTGTTGTAAAGACGAACATCCACCAAAGCAGATGTTCAGAAAATTATATTCATGCCTTGCTTTCGATAAAATCTTAAACAATTGCATGAAGTAAGTATCAACTTAAGAATGTTCTCCCCAACTTCAATTTTTCTTCAGTTTTCTTATCTAAACATCCTACCTCAATCCTAGGCTCCCTTTTCTTCACAGTCAGACCCCCACTGCTCTTGTATTTCTTGACTGAAATTATCTGGATCCACTTGGTATCACTTATGAAGGATGAAGCCAGAAAATACCTTTCCATCTCAGTGCAAGATTTTACCACCCATCACCAAAACCATTATGGGCCAATGGGATATCTAGTTATGAAATATAAAATGGGTAATGACTTAAGCAGTTTCAATTAAATGGCAGACCTTTGGAAAAGGTTGCAACTAATATTTTTACTTATTATTAGAGAACAAATATTAATGAACTAATGCAATTGGTTACTGAGATCATGTGGAACGATGAACTCAGAGACTTGAATTAGAATTAGACTTTGAATTTCTTGAAGTCAAAGGGGCTAAAAACTTCAGAAAGCTTGTCTTTCAAGCTAAAAGGGATAACAAAACCTAGACAAATAAAGGCAAAGATAGTACCATATGACTGGAGAACAGAAAGTATACAAAATAAGAGGAAAAAAAAGGTCTATTTGGGTAAACATTAGTTCATTAACCTAACCTCTAAATTATGCAGGGTTTTAGAACAGGTTTTGAAGGAACAGACAAATAAAGACATGGAAGTGAAGGAAATATTGGCTACAGTGCAGTAGGAAATATAATAAAGAAGGGAGATCTAGGCAGGCTAACTTAATGGGTTCCTTTGATAAGATAGCTGATTTTCTAGACAAAGGAAATGGAGTCGATCTCATCTATCTGAACTTCAGTAAAGTGTATGGTATGGTGCCACATGGGAAATTATTTGTTAAGCTGGAGAAGATAGGGATTAGTAGAGGAATTGAAAAATTGGTAAAAGACTGTCTCAAGGAATGACAGCAAAGATAGCGTTGAAAGGAAAAGTATCAGGAGGGTTACCAGTTAGCAGTGGAATTCTTTACAGATCAGTCTTGCGTCTGATCTTTTCCTTATTTCAATTAAGACCATGACACAAATATTAGGAATGTGGTGATACTACATAGGTTGGCATTATCAATACACAGGAGAGAAGGATATCACGCAGAAAAAGGCTGGATGACAGTAAGGACAGGTGTAATAGGAATGGGATGGGAGGCAGTATTTTGAAGATAATGAAGCTAGTCACTTATCCCCAAATGAAGATAATGCATTTGGAAATTAATAACAAAAATTAGGAATCAGTCAGAAAAGACTAAGCTGGAGGGGGAGCCCAGGTTACTTGTCAGTCACAGCACAGCAGAAAGCAATCAGTGAGATACTGCAGTAAAAAAGGGCACACAAGGGATGCACCAGGAGGTGTATTTTGGGTGAACAGGGAAGGACTAGCCCCATTATGAAAGTCTCTGCTGAGACCTCATCGTAAGTGCTGATACACTTACGATACACAGTCTCAGACAAGCTAAATCAAAAGTGGACCAGGTGCAGAGGAGGACCAACCAAAATAAGAAAAACAGAGAGTAAACCAACAAGTGTGCTGTCAGGGATACACATAAACATTGAGGCTGTCAGATAAAAACCCAAACATTTACCTTAACTCATATTCAGGACAGATACTTTCTTCTTCACATTTAAAGGAAGACTGATCTTTTGTGTCTCCTGCATGAGGGATACTATCAGTAGTCAGTGCTGACAATTGTTTAGGCCACAGGAAGATACACGTCTTTCACAGAACTTGTCCCATTGGTGTATATAGCATTTTGACTTAAATGTTAGTCCATCAGGCAGGGATCTTCTTTTTGTCCCAGTTTTCTACAGTGTCTCCTAATAAGGGACCCTGGCACTCTAGCGCACTTTTATGATTGAATGAGTAGCAGAAACAACAGTAACAGTAGTGGTAGCTGTAGTAGTAGTAATAGCATCAGAAATCATGTCCTGCCTTTGGTTCCCAATGTATATGCCCGTTTTCTCAGCTGTGCTCTATTTCTCGTGCAGAGCAGTGAAAGAAGTTCAGCATAGCACTAGGTGCAGGAAAAGTCCTAGAGAGTGGTCTAAATACAGTGTCAGGGTACAACAGTCATGGACCTGTTTTGGAGCCCTGCCAGTGGTTAGCTGTCGGCCAAGACATCCAGTGCCCCACATCTCATGCATCTCATGCTAACCACATGTCTCATTCCCCACCAGCCTTACAAGATGTCAGTGTTGTACTCACTGATCTTACAAGCTCTTACCTCTCTCATACTGATACAAAGATGACAGATTATCTAAACAATATGGTTCATCTTTTCTATAATCCTGACATGGATAGTGATGCTGTAAGTGATTCGCTATTTAAAGAGCCTGATTAGCACTTTCGAAGCATGTCAGCAAGGTTTCAAGACTCAAAATATGATCTTATTACTTTGTAATGAACATGTGTAGCCTTGCTTCTGAAAACCAGTTCTGCAAACTTTAAGAAGGAAGAAGGAGCTGGTTTAAAAATAACCTTGAAAGACCCTCCACAAAGTTAGTAGAACAAAGCACTTTTGCCATACTTTTAAAGGTATCCCACAGAATTCTGCCTGGGGATAGAATTAGCATTTCATGTCCACAAGCTCTACAGAAGACAAATACCTATTCCTTCCAGCTGTAGCAGCTGGCAATTCTGGGCCATATTCTGCTATAGCTTTTCAGACTCTTTTCTCTCAACACAAAAATTGCTGTTGTGATATATCCCTCACTCTGTCACACAGCAGTGGATGAAAGCAGGTTTGGTGTACAATGACCAAGTCTAATGTTTACTTACATGGGTGGTTTGCCATTTTAGGACAGGTTCCCCAAATGTCTCTGTCACTCAGAGGGCATGTTGCTGCTGAAATAAACTACTCACAATTAAGTATATTATTTCGATTCAATCGCTGCAAGCAGAAATCTTGCTATCCAGCTTTTTTCTCTCAGCAGTATTTTTTTTTGCAGTTTAAGAAATCATACAGAGATAATTAATAGGCTATAAAAATCCAATGACTTAGGTTATCATTTCCCTTGTTTTAAAGGTAAGTCATTGCAAAGGAAAGGATGGGAGTGCAAAGACAGCAATCTCAAGAGAAGCAAACTGAGATGACATCCTGCGGGGGGGTGTGGGGGGGGAAAGATGCCTTTTGGGCATGCTCTCAGTTAAACACGCTTTTTAGGTAATTTTGTTAGAATACCAAACTTTACAGCAAAATTAAATCGGACAGCAATAATTTGTTATCATTCAAGGAAACAAGCCAGAAAAGAGAGGAGTTCCAATATCTGTCCAAAGAGACAGATGTAGTCAACGGATTTATTTATAATAATATTATTTGGTAGCAAGCAACTTACCATGGCTGAATGCAAAAAAGTATTTTTTGATGAGTTAAAGAGATTAAGAAAAATCAGGCAGATTTTGACAGAGAATGGTGTGTAAATGAGAGGTGTTATCAGTCTGAATCTGGCAGCTCCATTTTTGTTATGGTGAAAAATATCAGTATTATTTACTAAGAAGATTAGGGCTGAATTGGAAGAGAGGCTGGTTGTTTGGAGATTGAGATAAGATAAAGGATTTTACCTTCTATGCACAAGCCAAATGCAATATACACAGGACTGTTATCTCCAGCTCAGGCCTAGCAGAGGTGTATTAAGATGTACATTGTAATTACCAGTGGCAGGAGTAGATTTCATAAAGACTATTTTAAAACCTAATAAAATACTGGCCTTTAATTATACAGCTTTGAAATATTTTTTCTTAGTTAATTGCAACAGAAAAAAAAAAATCCACCTAATATTTGAAACTGATTCTTGCAGAGAAAACACAAGCAGAGCAGGCAGCCTGTGCTTGATCTGCACTTGTTTTGCTGTCTGGCTTCTTTCTGTGATTTGAATCACAGAGACAACTGAGACTGCGAAACACCTTCCTCATTTTTCCCCCTGTTATCCAGAAAGCAAGATTAGCAAGGATTGGGGAAGGTGGATGCTGGAAACGGGGTAAGAATAAATCTTTCCATGACATAATTAATTAGTTCCAAAAATGAGCTGTGCACTCACAAATCACTCATGGTTGGTAGTGATAGTTCCAGCTCCCCAGTATGGTGTATTCGGGGCAATGTGGGGCAGTATTATTTATCACTGAGAAGTATCCAAAGGAGAAGAGTAAACCATCTAAGTTCTATGTTAAGCACAATGCCAGTTCAGGTCTGGATCAGAGCTCACATGAGATTGCTGTTGTCAATAAGTGGAAACATATCTGGCATTATTTTGGGGAAAAACCCCTCAAACTCCCTCTCTTCTTGAAGATACTTGTTACTGTGTATATATCTCACAATAACACCATACCCCACAACAATCCTCCTTGGCTCTTAAGGTCATACTGTTAAGAAGCAAGGATGGGGAGGAACCTCAGGCTGCCCAGGAATTGTCAGGGGGAGCTGCTGCAGTGCATGTTCTCTCTGTGCCCCCATTTCTGCTCTGCTACGAGGAATATTACTGCCCTGTTTCAGCTCTTAACAATGATGATCACTTGCTTTCCCACCTCCTCACTATGGGGAACATGTCTGTGTCCAAAAACCTTGCAAAAGCACTTCCGTGAGGTGAAAGTCTGAAGTTACTTTGTGATTTCCATTCCCACTACAGCAAAAAGACTACATTATGTCCACATCACTATTCTTTAATTTTTTTTTTAATCCAACATCTCAAGCATATGTAACAAATCAAATGTATGTAGTTATTAGCCCATCCTCTGTGGAGTTTTCTATTCATGTTACTAAAGGCAAATAAATACCCTTAGACTTCACATTCCTGAAGAATATATTTGGGTATGTTTTGGTGTTACACTTCTGCTGGAAATTTTGAAGACTTCAGTTACACAGCTGGCTTGTCATGCCATGACTGCTATAAGCAGCTAATTAAATTACTACTGACTCTCTAGTCACTGCTCAGTGAGTTGCTTTTGGAAGCACCACTTCATATGACCTTCAGTTTTGTTGTTTGCACAAGGTTGCACAACCTTGCCCAACCAGCCTGGTCCAATTCCCTTTAACTGTGTAAAAATTATGATGATGTATTAATGAATTAATAATTGTATCACTAACAAAAAAATCTTGTTCAAAACCCAAAGTATTTTTCAGGAAGACACAATGCAGATACAGTCCTTTTAAAAACTATGTGTAATTCATCAGCTTTCTATGTACCATTCTCCCTACATGTCAGGGAAAATCCCTTCCAGTTTACACGTCAAAGTATTTAGCATCTCAGAAATAAATTGTGAGGAAAGCTGGGGATGGGCACCACTATGGATCTTTCATAATCCTGTGTCTTCTTTTCTTTGACCTACAGTATTCTGTTTCTCAGTATCTGTGGGAAGAGATCCCAAAAAACATAAAACTACACAAACGAGTTTTCCCTTCTTTGGAATTAGAAACACTTGTAGCCATTAAAATCAGGACAACAGTTCCTAACAATTCAAATACACTGATCAAAGCCAAGTAATTTACCAGTACAAATGGAGTAGGAAATTTTTTGTGTAACTGTTCCCTGAAGGGAGCTCGATATTGGACCTCTGCCTGCAATAGCAAAGTATGGATGCATCGTGTCTCCACTGTTGTGGCCTGCTAGTCTCAGAAGCAGTTGAGGTCCTAATCTGTAGGCAGAGGCTCCAAATTATAGCCCCTTGTCTGTGTCAGGAATTGCACCAAAGACTGATCTATGCTATTCAGCATATTAAGGTTGATGTGAATCTAGCCTACATCTTGGTGTAGTGTTAAGTCACACTTGGTTTTGACTATGTTAATGGCAAAATAATTCCAACACTAGTGATAGGCTGTAGTGGACCACCCCAAGCAACTGCTTTTGTTAGTGGGCAATTCTGTTGCTAGAAATACAACCTGGGCATCAAAACAGTCAAAACACTGCTCTCTGATTCCTGTCTTGTCCCTGATCCAGTGCAGCTACTTTCCCCTCTCATTTTGGCTAGACAGCACTGTTCCTAGCAATGAGGTTTTGAACATCTGGCTCTGAATCAGTTTAGCAAGAATCGTATTTAAACAGAAGTGGCAAGTAATTCATTCAGCTTCAGAATTGCCCAGAATAGATAAGACCCAGATTCTGGGCTGCAATAGGTCACTCAAATCAACAAAGTAATGCTCTT
>NW_009910534.1:39022-39994 GCF_000696875.1 Nestor notabilis
ACAGCCAGTTTATTCTCAAATAAAACTGCAGTGTACTAATAGACTAGGATCCGTTAGAATTGTTCACAGTTCACCTTTTTTCTTAGGTACTGGTAGCCAGGCAGTGTAGAAAATCTGTTGCCTGTACAGTAAATACTATATTCTGTTGTAGAAGAGTCATCCATCCATGAACATAATACTAAACACAGAAATGATACAGTGTTTTTGTAAAATGGATAAATTGCACTTTAATGTGCTTTCTGGAAAATAACCATTTAGAGAAAAAAAATGCATGCTTGTTCTATGGTCAAAAGTAAGTATCCATAGACTTCTTGCAATGCAGACATGTTCAGCTTACCTTTAAAAGCAGAAGAACTAAACCACTGCACTTTACATTAGAGTTAGATCCATAAGGAGGAAAAGATGGTGAAACCAAAGACGTGTTTATATCTCCTAGCTGTGTATACATTTTTTAAAACAAAATTGACAAAAATGACAAAACGTAGATGATTCTATGTATAGTACCTTTGGTGTTCTGGGGTAACAGAAAGCTGCTGATGGAAAGGTAAATAGGCAAAGCCTATCGTCATTTCACATTATGGTATTTCTTTAAAGAGCTTTCTACAGTAGAAGTTAACAAGCTGCATATGAACATGTACCCTGCCAGGACACCAGCATCTCTTCAGGACAAGGACAAGTAGAATCCATATGACCTAGAAAATGTCAGGGGCAAAACTTCTTTCTCAAAGACCTCTCCCCCTCCAATCAGTTTGGAGAGCACAGTTTCTTGCTGTGTCTCAAGACCAGCATTTAGTGCAGGTAAGAAGGCAATATCAAGGGTTTCTGAGCAGTCCAGGCTAGTTTTTAAGATATCCCTTTTCTGGACATCACTAGAGCATATACTTAACTGGGAATATTAAAAGTGATGGCAAAGGAGTGTTTTGCATGTTTGCATATTATCCTAATATAGAATCACAGAATAGTTAGGGTTGG